>NC_045731.1:1664927-1749756 GCF_009834535.1 Camelus ferus | reverse complement strand
CACCTAGCTTGCTGGGAACACAAAGTTTCTTTTCAGTTGCAAAACACACTCCATACATATACATGCGGAAGTACAAGCTCAAATCGGTTTTATAGTGAAAATAGCAGGAATTTCAATCCGGGACTTGGAAACAGTCTGAGAATGCTGAGTAAAATTTTCTCTTCAAACCGTTCCATTTGTGCTAGATGAACGAACGTCTATCCACATGCTCACTTCTGAGAGATAAGTGTGTGTGAAAGTATTCCTTCACCTAGCTTGTGGGGAAAACAAAGTTTCTTTTCAGTTGCAAACAACAATCCATAAATATATATGGGGAGGTACTAGCTCCAACTCGGTTTTACAATGAAAACTGCAGGAACTTCAAACCGGCTCTAGGAAACAGACTCAGAACCCAGAGTAAAAGTTTCTCCTGTAAACCGTTCCCTTTGTCCAAGGTGACGAACTTCACTCCACATGCTCAGTTCTGAGAGATAAGTGTGTGTGAAAGCCACCCTTCACCTAGCTTGTTGGGAACACAAAGTTTCTTTTCAGTTGCAAACAACAGTCCATACATATATATGGGGAGGTGCTAGCTCCAACTCGGATTTACAGTTAAAACTGCAGGAACTTCAAATCGGCTCTAGGAAACAGACTGAGAACCGTGAGTAAAACTTTCCCCTGCTAAACGTTCCAATTTTGCTGGATGAACGAACGTCTCTCCACTTGCTCAGTTCTGAGAGTTAAGTGTGTGTGAATGCCGAACTTCACCTAGCTACTAAGGAACACAAAGTTTCTTTTCAGTTGCAAACTACACTCCTTACTTCTATATGGGGAGGTACTAGGTCCAACTGGATTTTACAGTGAAAACTGCAGGAACTTCAGTCAGGCACTTGGAAACAGTCTCAGAACCCAGAGTAAAAGTTTCTCATGTAAACCGTCCATTTGTCCTAGGTGAACGAACGTCTTTCTACATGCTCAGGTCTGAGAGATAATTGTGTGTGAAAGCCGCACTTCACCTTGCTTGTTGGGATCACAAAGTTTCTTTTAAGTTGCAAAATACACTCCATATTTATATGTGGGGAGTTACTAGCTCCAAATCGGTTTTACAGTGAAAACTGCAGGAACTTCAAACCGGCTCTAGGAAAAAGACTGTGAACCCAGAGTAACATTTTCCCCTGCTACCCGTTCCCATTGTGCTGGATGAACGTACGTCTCTCCACATGCTCATTTCTGAGAGAAAAGTGTGTGTGAAAGCCGTTCTTCACCTAGCTTCTTGGGAACACAAAGTTTCTTTTCAGTTGCTAACTACAATCTATACATATATATGGGCAGGTACTAGCTCCAACTGGGTTTTACAGTGAAAACTGCAGGAACTTCAAACAGGCACTAGGAAACTGACTGAGGTTCCAGGGTACAAGTTTCCCTGCAAACCTTTCCATTTGTGCTACATGAACGAACGTCTCTCCACATGCTCAGTTCTGAGAGATAATTGTGTGTGCAAGCCATATTTCACCTAGCTTCTTGAGAACGCAAATTTTCTTTTCAGTTGCCAAACTACAATCCATATACATATATATGGGGTGGTACTAGCTATAACTGGGTTTTACATGGAAAACTGTAGGAACTTCAACCGGCACTAGGAAACAGACTCAGAACCCAGAGAAACAGAATCTCTTGCAACCCGTTCACTTAGTGCTAGGTGAACGAACATCTCTCCACATGCTCAATTCTGAGAGAAAATTGTGTGTGAAAGCCGTCCTTCACCTAGCTTGTTGGGAACACAAAGTTTCTTTTAAGTTGCAAAATACACTCCATATTTATATGTGGGGAGGTACTAGCTCCAAATCGGTTTTACAGTGAAAACTGCTGGAACTTCAAACTTGCACTAGGAAACAGAGTGAGAAACCAGAGTAAAATTTTATCCTGCAACCCGTTCCATTTGTGCTACGTGAACGAAAATCTCTCCACATGCTCAGTTCTGAGAGATAATTGTGTGTGAAAGCCGTCCTTTACCTAGCTTGCTGGGAACACAAAGTTTCTTTTCATTTGCAAAACACACTCCATACATATATATGGGGAGGTACTAGCTCCAACACGATTTTACAGTGAAAACTGCAGGAACTTCAAACCGGCACTAGGAAACAGACTGAGAAACCAGGGAACAAGTTTCCCTTGCAACCCGTTTATTTTGTGCTACATGAACGAACGTCTCTCCACATGCTCAGTTCTGAGAGAAAATTGTGTGTGAAAGCCATCCTTCACTTAGCTTGTTGAGAACGCAAAGTTTCTTTTCAGTTGCAATCTACATTCAATACATATATATGGTTGGTACTAGCTCCAACTGGGTTTTACAGTGTAAACTGCAGGAACTTCAAACCGGCACTAGGAAACAGACTCAGAACCCAGAGAAACAGTTTCTCATGCAACCTTTCACTTTGTGCTAGGTGAACGAACGTCTCTCCACATGCTCTGGTCTGAGAGTTAAGTGTGTGTGAAAGCCGTCCTTCACGTAGCTTGTTGGGAACAAAACGATACTTCTCATTTGCAAAATACACTCCATAAATATATATGAGTAGGTACTAGCTCCAACTCGGATTTACAGAGAAAACTGCAGGAATTTCCAACGGACACTAGGAAACACACTAGGTACCAGAGTAAAAGTTTCCCCTGCAACCCGTTCCCTTTGTGCTAGATGAATGAACGTCTCTCCACATGCTCAGTTCTGAGAAATAAGTGTGTGTGAAAGCCGTCCTTCACCTAGCTTGCTGGGAACACAAAGTTTCTTTTCAGTTGCAAAACACACTCCATACATATACATGCGGAGGTACAAGCTCAAATCGGTTTTATAGTGAAAATAGCAGGAATTTCAATCCGGGAATAGGAAACAGACTGAGAATGCTGAGTAAAATTTTCTCTTCAAACCGTTCCATTTGTGCTAGATGAACGAACGTCTATCCACATGCTCACTTCTGAGAGATAAGTGTGTGTGAAAGTATTCTTTCACCAAGCTTGTGGGGAAAACAAAGTTTCTTTTCAGTTGCAAACAACAATCCATAAATATATATGGGGAGGTACTAGCTCCAACTCGGTTTTACAATGAAAACTGCAGGAACTTCAAACCGGCTCTAGGAAACAGACTCAGAACCCAGAGTAAAAGTTTCTCATGTAAACCGTCCATTTGTCCTAGGTGAACGAACGTCTTTCTACATGCTCAGGTCTGAGAGATAATTGTGTGTGAAAGCCGCACTTCACCTTGCTTGTTGGGATCACAAAGTTTCTTTTAAGTTGCAAAATACACTCCATATTTATATGTGGGGATTTACTAGCTCCAAATCGGTTTTACAGTGAAAACTGCAGGAACTTCAAACCGGCTCTAGGAAAAAGACTGTGAACCCAGAGTAACATTTTCCCCTGCTACCCGTTCCCATTGTGCTGGATGAACGTACGTCTCTCCACATGCTCATTTCTGAGAGAAAAGTGTGTGTGAAAGCCGTTCTTCACCTAGCTTCTTGGGAACACAAAGTTTCTTTTCAGTTGCTAACTACAATCTATACATATATATGGGCAGGTACTAGCTCCAACTGGGTTTTACAGTGAAAACTGCAGGAACTTCAAACAGGCACTAGGAAACTGACTGAGGTTCCAGGGTACAAGTTTCCCTGCAAACCTTTCCATTTGTGCTACATGAACGAACGTCTCTCCACATGCTCAGTTCTGAGAGATAATTGTGTGTGAAAGCCATATTTCACCTAGCTTCTTGAGAACGCAAATTTTCTTTTCAGTTGCAAACTACAATCCATATACATATATATGGGGTGGTACTAGCTATAACTGGGTTTTACATGGAAAACTGTAGGAACTTCAACCCGGCACTAGGAAACAGACTCAGAACCCAGAGAAACAGAATCTCTTGCAACCCGTTCACTTAGTGCTAGGTGAACGAACATCTCTCCACATGCTCAATTCTGAGAGAAAATTGTGTGTGAAAGCCGTCCTTCACCTAGCTTGTTGGGAACACAAAGTTTCTTTTAAGTTGCAAAATACACTCCATATTTATATGTGGGGAGGTACTAGCTCCAAATCGGTTTTACAGTGAAAACTGCTGGAACTTCAAACTTGCACTAGGAAACAGAGTGAGAAACCAGAGTAAAATTTTATCCTGCAACCCGTTCCATTTGTGCTACGTGAACGAAAATCTCTCCACATGCTCAGTTCTGAGAGATAATTGTGTGTGAAAGCCGTCCTTTACCTAGCTTGCTGGGAACACAAAGTTTCTTTTCATTTGCAAAACACACTCCATACATATATATGGGGAGGTACTAGCTCCAACACGATTTTACAGTGAAAACTGCAGGAACTTCAAACCGGCACTAGGAAACAGACTGAGAAACCAGGGAACAAGTTTCCCTTGCAACCCGTTTATTTTGTGCTACATGAACGAACGTCTCTCCACATGCTCAGTTCTGAGAGAAAATTGTGTGTGAAAGCCATCCTTCACTTAGCTTGTTGAGAACGCAAAGTTTCTTTTCAGTTGCAATCTACATTCAATACATATATATGGTTGGTACTAGCTCCAACTGGGTTTTACAGTGTAAACTGCAGGAACTTCAAACCGGCACTAGGAAACAGACTCAGAACCCAGAGAAACAGTTTCTCATGCAACCTTTCACTTTGTGCTAGGTGAACGAACGTCTCTCCACATGCTCTGGTCTGAGAGTTAAGTGTGTGTGAAAGCCGTCCTTCACGTAGCTTGTTGGGAACAAAACGATACTTCTCATTTGCAAAATACACTCCATAAATATATATGAGTAGGTACTAGCTCCAACTCGGATTTACAGAGAAAACTGCAGGAATTTCCAACGGACACTAGGAAACACACTAGGTACCAGAGTAAAAGTTTCCCCTGCAACCCGTTCCCTTTGTGCTAGATGAATGAACGTCTCTCCACATGCTCAGTTCTGAGAAATAAGTGTGTGTGAAAGCCGTCCTTCACCTAGCTTGCTGGGAACACAAAGTTTCTTTTCAGTTGCAAAACACACTCCATACATATACATGCGGAGGTACAAGCTCAAATCGGTTTTATAGTGAAAATAGCAGGAATTTCAATCCGGGAATAGGAAACAGACTGAGAATGCTGAGTAAAATTTTCTCTTCAAACCGTTCCATTTGTGCTAGATGAACGAACGTCTATCCACATGCTCACTTCTGAGAGATAAGTGTGTGTGAAAGTATTCTTTCACCAAGCTTGTGGGGAAAACAAAGTTTCTTTTCAGTTGCAAACAACAATCCATAAATATATATGGGGAGGTACTAGCTCCAACTCGGTTTTACAATGAAAACTGCAGGAACTTCAAACCGGCTCTAGGAAACAGACTCAGAACCCAGAGTAAAAGTTTCTCATGTAAACCGTCCATTTGTCCTAGGTGAACGAACGTCTTTCTACATGCTCAGGTCTGAGAGATAATTGTGTGTGAAAGCCGCACTTCACCTTGCTTGTTGGGATCACAAAGTTTCTTTTAAGTTGCAAAATACACTCCATATTTATATGTGGGGATTTACTAGCTCCAAATCGGTTTTACAGTGAAAACTGCAGGAACTTCAAACCGGCTCTAGGAAAAAGACTGTGAACCCAGAGTAACATTTTCCCCTGCTACCCGTTCCCATTGTGCTGGATGAACGTACGTCTCTCCACATGCTCATTTCTGAGAGAAAAGTGTGTGTGAAAGCCGTTCTTCACCTAGCTTCTTGGGAACACAAAGTTTCTTTTCAGTTGCTAACTACAATCTATACATATATATGGGCAGGTACTAGCTCCAACTGGGTTTTACAGTGAAAACTGCAGGAACTTCAAACAGGCACTAGGAAACTGACTGAGGTTCCAGGGTTCAAGTTTCCCTGCAAACATTTCCATTTGTGCTACATGAACGAACGTCTATCCACATGCTCAGTTCTGAGAGATAATTGTGTGTGAAAGCCATATTTCACCTAGCTTCTTGAGAACGCAAATTTTCTTTTCAGTTGCAAACTACAATCCATATACATATATATGTGGTGGTACTAGCTATAACTGGGTTTTACAGGGAAAACTGTAGGAACTTCAACCCGGCACTAGGAAACAGACTCAGAACCCAGAGAAACAGTTTCCCTTGCAACCCGTTCACTTAGTGCTAGGTGAACGAATATCTCTCCACATGCTCAATTCTGAGAGAAAATTGTGTGTGAAAGCCGTCCTTCACCTAGCTTGTTGGGAACACAAAGTTTCTTTTAAGTTGCAAAATACACTCCATGTTTATATGTGGGGAGGTACTAGCTCCAAATCGGTTTTACAGTGAAAACTGCTGGAACTTCAAACTTGCACTAGGAAACAGAGTGAGAAACCAGAGTAAAATTTTATCCTGCAACCCATTCCATTTGTGCTACGTGAACGAAAATCTCTCCACATGCTCAGTTCTGAGAGATAATTGTGTGTGAAAGCCGTCCTTTAAATAGCTTGCTGGGAACACAAAGTTTCTTTTCATTTGCAAAACACACTCCATACATATATATGGGGAGGTACTAGCTCCAACTCGATTTTACAGTGAAAACTGCAGGAACTTCAAACCGGCACTAGGAAACAGACTGAGAAACGAGGGAACAAGTTTCCCTTGCAACCCGTTTATTTTGTGCTACATGAACGAACGTCTCTCCACATGCTCAGTTCTGAGAGAACATTGTGTGTGAAAGCCATCCTTCACTTAGCTTGTTGAGAACGCAAAGTTTCTTTTCAGTTGCAATCTACATTCAATACATATATATGGTTGGTACTAGCTCCAACTGGGTTTTATAGTGTAAACTGCAGGAACTTCAAACCGGCACTAGGAAACAGACTCAGAACCCAGAGAAACAGTTTCTCATGCAACCTTTCACTTTGTGCTAGGTGAACGAACGTCTCTCCACATGCTCTGGTCTGAGAGTTAAGTGTGTGTGAAAGCCGTCCTTCACGTAGCTTGTTGGGAACAAAACGATACTTCTCATTTGCAAAATACACTCCATAAATATATATGAGTAGGTACTAGCTCCAACTCGGATTTACAGAGAAAACTGCAGGAATTTCCAACGGACACTAGGAAACACACTAGGTACCAGAGTAAAAGTTTCCCCTGCAACCCGTTCCCTTTGTGCTAGATGAATGAACGTCTCTCCACATGCTCAGTTCTGAGAAATAAGTGTGTGTGAAAGCCGTCCTTCACCTAGCTTGCTGGGAACACAAAGTTTCTTTTCAGTTGCAAAACACACTCCATACATATACATGCGGAGGTACAAGCTCAAATCGGTTTTATAGTGAAAATAGCAGGAATTTCAATCCGGGAATAGGAAACAGACTGAGAATGCTGAGTAAAATTTTCTCTTCAAACCGTTCCATTTGTGCTAGATGAACGAACGTCTATCCACATGCTCACTTCTGAGAGATAAGTGTGTGTGAAAGTATTCTTTCACCAAGCTTGTGGGGAAAACAAAGTTTCTTTTCAGTTGCAAACAACAATCCATAAATATATATGGGGAGGTACTAGCTCCAACTCGGTTTTACAATGAAAACTGCAGGAACTTCAAACCGGCTCTAGGAAACAGACTCAGAACCCAGAGTAAAAGTTTCTCATGTAAACCGTCCATTTGTCCTAGGTGAACGAACGTCTTTCTACATGCTCAGGTCTGAGAGATAATTGTGTGTGAAAGCCGCACTTCACCTTGCTTGTTGGGATCACAAAGTTTCTTTTAAGTTGCAAAATACACTCCATATTTATATGTGGGGATTTACTAGCTCCAAATCGGTTTTACAGTGAAAACTGCAGGAACTTCAAACCGGCTCTAGGAAAAAGACTGTGAACCCAGAGTAACATTTTCCCCTGCTACCCGTTCCCATTGTGCTGGATGAACGTACGTCTCTCCACATGCTCATTTCTGAGAGAAAAGTGTGTGTGAAAGCCGTTCTTCACCTAGCTTCTTGGGAACACAAAGTTTCTTTTCAGTTGCTAACTACAATCTATACATATATATGGGCAGGTACTAGCTCCAACTGGGTTTTACAGTGAAAACTGCAGGAACTTCAAACAGGCACTAGGAAACTGACTGAGGTTCCAGGGTTCAAGTTTCCCTGCAAACATTTCCATTTGTGCTACATGAACGAACGTCTATCCACATGCTCAGTTCTGAGAGATAATTGTGTGTGAAAGCCATATTTCACCTAGCTTCTTGAGAACGCAAATTTTCTTTTCAGTTGCAAACTACAATCCATATACATATATATGTGGTGGTACTAGCTATAACTGGGTTTTACAGGGAAAACTGTAGGAACTTCAACCCGGCACTAGGAAACAGACTCAGAACCCAGAGAAACAGTTTCCCTTGCAACCCGTTCACTTAGTGCTAGGTGAACGAATATCTCTCCACATGCTCAATTCTGAGAGAAAATTGTGTGTGAAAGCCGTCCTTCACCTAGCTTGTTGGGAACACAAAGTTTCTTTTAAGTTGCAAAATACACTCCATATTTATATGTGGGGAGGTACTAGCTCCAAATCGGTTTTACTGTGAAAACTGCTGGAACTTCAAACTTGCACTAGGAAACAGAGTGAGAAACCAGAGTAAAATTTTATCCTGCAACCCATTCCATTTGTGCTACGTGAACGAAAATCTCTCCACATGCTCAGTTCTGAGAGATAATTGTGTGTGAAAGCCGTCCTTTAAATAGCTTGCTGGGAACACAAAGTTTCTTTTAAGTTGCAAAACACACTCCATACATATATATGGGGAGGTACTAGCTCCAACTCGATTTTACAGTGAAAACTGCAGGAACTTCAAACCGGCACTAGGAAACAGACTGAGAAACGAGGGAACAAGTTTCCCTTGCAACCCGTTTATTTTGTGCTACATGAACGAACGTCTCTCCACATGCTCAGTTCTGAGAGAACATTGTGTGTGAAAGCCATCCTTCACTTAGCTTGTTGAGAACGCAAAGTTTCTTTTCAGTTGCAATCTACATTCAATACATATATATGGTTGGTACTAGCTCCAACTGGTTTTTACAGTGTAAACTGCAGGAACTTCAAACCGGCACTAGGAAACAGACTCAGAACCCAGAGAAACAGTTTCTCATGCAACCTTTCACTTTGTGCTAGGTGAACGAACGTCTCTACACATGCTCTGGTCTGAGAGTTAAGTGTGTGTGAAAGCCGTCCTTCACCTAGCTTGTTGGGAACAAAAAGATACTTCTCATTTGCAAACTACACTCCATAAATATATATGAGTAGGTACTAGCTCCAACTCGGATTTACAGAGAAAACTGCAGGAACTTCCAACGGACACTAGGAAACACACTAGGAACCAGAGTAAAAGTTTCCCCTGCAACCCGTTCCCTTTGTGCTAGATGAATGAACGTCTCTCCACATGCTCATTTCTAAGAAATAAGTGTGTGTGAAAGACGTCCTTCACCTAGCTTGCTGGGAACACAAAGTTTCTTTTCAGTTGCAAAACACACTCCATACATATACATGCGGAGGTACAAGCTCAAATCGGTTTTATAGTGAAAATAGCAGGAATTTCAATCCGGGACTAGGAAACAGACTGAGAATGCTGAGTAAAATTTTCTCTTCAAACCGTACCATTTGTGCTAGATGAAAGAACGTCTATCCACATGCTCACTTCTGAGAGATATGTGTGTGTGAAAGTATTCCTTCACCTAGCTTGTGGGGAAAACAAAGTTTCTTTTCAGTTGCAAACAACAATCCATAAATATATATGGGGAGGTACTAGCTCCAACTCGGTTTTACAATGAAAACTGCAGGAACTTCAAACCGGCACTAGGAAAAAGTCTCAGAACCCAGAGTAAATGTTTCTCCTGTAAAACGTCCCTTTGTCCTAGGTGAACGAACGTCTCTCCACATGCACAGATCTGAGAGATAAGTGTGTGTGAAAGCTGTCCTTCTACTAGCTTAATGGGAACACAAAGATTCTATTCAGTTGCAAACCACAAACCATACATATATAAGGGGAGGTACTAGCTCAAACTCGGGTTTACAGTGAAAACTGCTGGAACTAAAAACAGGCACTAGGAAACAGATTGAGAAACCAGAGAATAGTTTCTCCTGCAAACCTTTCCCTTTGTGCTAGATGAATGAACGTCTCTCCACATGCTCAGTTCTGAGAGGAAAGTGTGTGTGAAAGGCGTCCTTCACCTAGCTTGTCGGGAACACAAAGTTTCTTTTCATTTGCAAAATACACTCCATACATATATATGGGGAGGTATTAGCTCAAATCGATTTTATAGTGAAAACTGCAGGAACTTCAATACAGCACTAGGAAACTGAGAAAGCTTAGTAAAATTTCTCCTGCCAACCGTTCCCTTTGTGCGAGATGAACGAACGTCTCTCCAAATGCTCAGTTCTGAGAGATAAGTGGGTGTGAATGCCGTCCTTCACCTAGCTTGTTGGGAACACAAACATTCTTTTTAGTAGCAAACTACACTCCATTAATATATATGGGGTGGTACTATCTCCAAATCGTTTTTACAGTGAATTCTGCAAGAACTTCAATCCGGCACTAGGAAACTGACTGAGAAACCAGAGAGCAAGTTTACCCAGCTAACCGTTCCCTTTGTGCTAGGTGAACGAACGTTTGTCTACATGCTCAGTTCTGAGAGATAAGTGTGTGTGAAAGCCTCACTTCACCTAGCTTGTTGGGAACACAATGTTTCTATTCAGTTGCAAACCAGTATCCATATATATATAAGGGGTGGTACTAGCTCCAACTCGGGTTTACAGTGAAAACTGCTGGAACTTCACACCTGCACTAGGAAAAAGTTTGAGAAACCAGAGAATAGTTTCTCCTGCAACCCATTCCCTTTGTGGTAGATGAATGAATGTCTCTCCACATGCTCAGTTCTGAGAGATAAGGGTGTGCCAAAGCCGTACTTCACCTAGATTGTTAGGAACACAAAGTTTCTTTTCAGTTGCAAACTACACTGCATACATATATATGGGGAGGTACTATCTAATCGATTTTACAGTGAAAACTGAAGGAACTTCAATACGGCACTAGGAAACAGACTGAGAAAGTTTAGAAAATTTCCCATGCCAACCGTTCCCTTTGTACTAGATGAACGAACGTCTCTCCACATGCTCAGTTCTGAGAGATAAGTAGGTGTGAATGCCGTCCTTCACCTAGCTTGTTGGGAACACAAACTTTCTTTTCAGTTGCAAAATACACTCCATAAATATATATGGGTAGGTACAAGCTGCAACTCGGTTTTACAGTTAAAACTACAGGAAATTCAAACCGGCACTAAAAAACAGACTCAGAACCCAGAGTTATAGTTTCTCCTGCAACCCGATCTGTTTGTGCTAGGTGAACGAACGTCAATCCGCATGCTCAATTCTGAGAGATAAGTGTGTGTGAAAGCCGTACTTCACCTAGCTGGTTGGAACACAAAGTTTCTTTTCAGTTGCTAACTACACTCCATTCTTATATATGGGGAGGTACTAGCTCAAATCGGTTTTACAGTGAAAATTGCAGGAATTTTAAATCGGCACTAGGAAACGTACTGAGAAAGCTGAGTACAATTTCCCCTTCCAAGCGTTCCCTTTGTGCTAGATGAACGAACGTCTCTCCACATGCTCAGTTCTAAGACATAATTGTGTCTGAAAGCCGTCCTTCACCTAGCTTGTTGGGAAAAAAAGATTCTTTCTGTTGCAAACTACACTGCATAAATATATGGGGAGGTATAATCACCAAATCGGGTTTACAGTGAAAACTGCAGGAACTTCAAACCGGCTCTAGGAAACAGACTGAGAAACCTGAGTAACAGTTTCTCCTGCTACCCGTTCCCATTTTGCTAGATGAATGAACGTCTCTCCACATGCTCAGTTCTGAGAGATAAGTGTGTGTGAAAGCCGTCCTTCACCTAGTTTGTTGGGAACACAAAGTTTCTTTTCAGTTGCAAACTACAATCCATAAATATATATGGGGAAATACTAGCTCCAAATCTGTTTTACAGTGAATTCTGCAAGAATTTCAAACCGGCACTAGGAAACTGACAGAGAAACCAGAAAGCAAGTTTCACCTGCAACCCGTTCCATTTGTGATACATGAAAGAAAGTCTCTCAACATGCTCAGTTCTGAGAGATAAGTGTTTGTGAAAGCCATCCTTCACCTATCTTGTTGAGAACGCAAAGTTTCTTTTCAGTTGCAAACTACACTCAGTACATATATATGGGGTGGTACTAGCCCCAAATGGGTTTTACAGTGAAAACGGCAGGAAGTTCAAAACGGCACTAGGAAAAAGCCTGAGAAACCAGAGTAATAGTTTCTCCTGAAACCGGTTTCCTTTGTGCTAGATGAACGAAAGTCTATCCACATGCTCAGTTCTGAAAGATAAGTTTGGGTGAATGCCGTCCTTCAACTAGCTTGTTGGAAACACAAAGTTTCTTTTCAGTTGTAAATTACACTCCATACATATATATGGGGAGGTACTAGCTCCAACTCGGTTTTACAGTGAAAACTGCAGGAACTTCAATAAGTCACTAGGAAACAGACTGAGAAAGCTTAGTAAAATTTCCCCTGCAAACCGTCCCCTTTGTGCTAGATGAACGAACGTCTCTCCACGTGCTCAGTTCTGAGAGGTAAGTGTGTGTGAAAGCCGTCCTTCACCTAGCTTGTTGGGAAACAAAGTTTCTTTCCAGTTGCAAACTACACTCCATACATATATATGGGGAAGTAGTAGCTCCAACTCGGTTTCATAGTGAAAACTGCAGGAACTTCAAACTGTCACTAGAAAACAGACTGAGAAACCAGTGTAAAACTTTCTCCTGCAACCCCTTCCTTTTGTGCTAGGTGAACGAATGTCTCCCCACATGCTCAGTTCTGAGAGATAAGTGTGTGTGAAAGGCGTCCTTCAACTAGCTTGCTGGGAACACAAAGTTTCTTTTTAATTGCAAAATAAACTCCATACATATACATGCGGAGGTACTAGCTCAAATCGGTTTTACACTGAATATAGCAGGAATTTCAATCCGGCACTTGGAAACAGACTGAGAATGCTGAGTAAAATATTCCCTTCAAACCGTTCCCTTTGTGCTAGATGAACGAAAGTCTATCCACATGCTCAGTTCTGAGAGATAAGTATGTGTGAAAGCAGTCCATCACCAAGCTTGTTGGGAACACAAAGTTTTTTAAGTTGCAAACTACACTCCATAAATTTATGGGGGGATATAAGCTCCACATCGGTTTTACAGTGAAAACTGCAGGAACTTAAAACAGGCTCTAGAAACAGACTCAGAACCCAGAGTAAAAGTTTCACCTGTAAACCGATTCCTTTGTCCTAGGTGAATGAACGTCTCTCCACATGCTCAGTTCTGAGGGATAAGTGTGTGTGAAAGCCGGCCTTCACCTAGCTTGTTGGTAATACCAATTTTCATATCAGTTGCCAACTACAATTCATACATGTAAATGGGGAGGTACTAGCTCCAACACGGTTTTAAAGTGAAAACTGCAGAAATTTCAAACCAGCACTAGGAAACAGACTCAGAACCCAGAGAAACAGTTTCTCCTGCAACCTCTTCCATTTAGCTAGGTGAACGAACTTCTCCCCACATGCTCAGTTCTGAAAGATAATGTGTGTGGAAGCCATCATTCACCTAGGTTTTTGGGAACACATAGTTTCTTATAAATTGCAAACTACAATCCATACATAAATATGGGAATGTACAAGCTCAAATCGATTTTACAGAGAAAACTGCAGGAACTCTCAACCGGCACTATGAAATATATTGAGAAACCAGAGAAAAATTTCACCTGCAAACCGTTCTCTTTGTGCTAGATGAATGAACGTCTCTCCACATGTTCAGTTCTGAGAGGTAAGTGTGCGTGAAAGGCGCCCTTCACCTAGCATCTTGGGAACACAAACATTCTTTTCAGTTGAAAACTACACTCCATAAATATATATGGGGAGGTACTAGCTCCAACACGATTTTACAGTGAAAACTACAGGAACTTCAAACCGGCACTAGGAAACAGACTCAGAACCCAGAGTAAAAGTTTATCCTGCAAAACGTTCCGTTTGTGCTATGTGAACGAACGTCACTCCGCATGCTCAGTTCTGAGGGAAAAGTGTGTGTGAAAGCCGTCCTTCACCTAGCTTGTTGGGAACACAAAGATTCTTTCAGTTGCAAACTACACTGCATAACTATATGGGGAGGTATAATCTCCAACTCGGTTTTACAGTGAAAATTGCAGGAACTTGAAACCGGCTCTAGGAAACAGACTGAGAAACCAGAGTAATAGTTTCTCCTGCTACTCGTTCCCATTGTGCTAGATGAACGAACGTCTCTCCACATCCTCAGTTCTGAGAGATAATTTTGTGTGATAGCCGTCCTTCACCTAGCTTGTTGGGAACACAAAGATTGTTTTCAAATGCAAACAACACTCAATACATATATATTGGGAGGTACTAGCTCCAACTCGATTTTACAGAGAAAACTGCAGAAATTTCAAACCAGCACTAGGAAACAGACTCAGAACCCAGAGTAAAAGTTTCACCTGTAAACCGATTCCTTTGTCCTAGGTGAATGAACGTCTCTCCACATGCTCAGTTCTGAGGGATAAGTGTGTGTGAAAGCCGGCCTTCACCTAACTTGTTGGGAACACAAAGTTTCTTTTCATTTGCAATCTACACTCCATACATATATATGGGGAGGTACTAGCTCAAACACGGTTTTAAAGTGAAAACTGCAGAAATTTCAAACCAGCACTAGGAAACAGACTCAGAACCCAGAGAAAAAGTTTCTCCTACAACCTCTTCCATTTAGCTAGGTGAACGAACTTCTCTCCACATGCTCAGTTCTGAAAGATAATGTGTGTGGAAGCCATCATTCACCTAGGTTTTTGGGAACACATAGTTTCTTCTCAATTGCAACCTACAATCCATAAATATATATGGGGATGTACAAGCTCAAATCGATTTTACAGAGAAAACTGCAGGAACTCTCAACCGGCACTATGAAACATATTGAGAAACCAGAGAATAATTTCTCCTGCAAACAGTTCGCTTTGTGCTAGATGAATGAACGTCTCTCCACATGCTCAGTTCTGAGAGGTAAGTGTGCGTGAAAGGCGACCTTCACCTAGGTTGTCGGGAACAAAAAGATTCTTTTCAGTTGCAAACTACACTCCATACATATATATGGGGAGGTCCAAGCTCAAATCGATTTTGCAGTGAAAACTGCGGGAACTTCAATAAGGAACTAGGAAACAGACTGAGAAAGCTTAGTTAAATTTCTCCTGCCACCCTTTCCCCTTGTGTTAGATGAACGAAATTCTCTCCACATGCTCAGTTCTGAGAGATAAATGGGTGTGAAAGCCGTCCTTAACCTAGCTTGTTGGGAACACATACATTCTTTTCAGTTGAAAACTACACTCCATAAATATATATGGGGAGGTACTAGCTCCAACACTATTTTACAGTGAAAACTACAGGAAATTCAAACCGGCACTAGGAAACAGACTCAGAACCCAGAGTAAAAGTTTCTCCTGCAAACCGTTCCGTTTGTGCTATGTGAACGAACGTCACTCCGCATGCTCAGTTCTGAGGGAAAAGTGTGTGTGAAAGCCGTCCTTCACCTAGCTTGTTGGGAACACAAAGATTCTTTCAGTTGCAAACTACACTGCATAAATATATGGGGAGGTATAATCACCAAATCGGTTTTACAGTGAAAACTGCAGGAACTTCAAACCGGCTCTAAGAAACAGACTGAGAAACCAGAGTAAAAGTTTCTCCAGTTACCCGTTCCCATTGTGCTAGATGAACGAAAGTCTCTCCACATGCTTAGTTCTGAGAGATAAGTGTGTGTGAAAGCCGAACTTCAACTAGCTTGTTGGGAACACAAAGTTTCTTTTCAGTTGAAAACTACACTCTATAAATATATATGGGTAGGTACTAGCTCCAAATCGGTTTTACAGTGAAAACTGCAGGAACTTCAAACAGGCACTAGTAAACTGACTGAGAAAACAGAGAGCAAGTTTCCCCTGCAACCCGTTCCCTTTGTGCTAAATGAAAGAAAGTCTCTCCACATGCTCAGTTCTGAGAGATAAGTGTGTGTGAAAGCCATCCTTCACCTATCTTGTTGAGAACGCAAAGTTTCTTTTCAGTTGCAAACTACAATCTGTACATATATATGGGGTGGTACTAGCTCCAAATGGGTTTTTCAGTGAAAACTGCACGAACTTCATAACGACACTAGGAAAAAGCCAGAGAAACCAGAGTAAAAGTTACTCCTGAAACCGGTTTCTTTTTGCTAGATGAACGAACATGTCTCCACATGCTCAGTTCTGAAAGATAATTGTGGGTTAAAGCCGCCCTTCATCTAGCTTGTTGGAAACACAAAGTTTTTTTTCAGTTGTAAATTACACTCCATACGTATATATGGCGAGGTACTAGCTCCAACTCAGTTTTACAGTGAAAACTGCAGGTACTTCAATAAGACACTAGGAAACAGACTGAGAAAGCTTAGTAAAATTTCCCCTGCAACCAGTTCCCTTTGTGCTAGATGAACGAACGTCTCTCCCAATGCTCAGTTCTGAGAGATAATTGTGTGTGAATGCCGTCCTTCACCTAGCTTGTTTGGAAACAAAGATTGTTTCCAGTTTCAAACTACACTCCATACATATATATGGGGAGGTAGTAGCTCCAACTCGGTTTCATAGTGAAAACTGCAGGAACTTCAAACTGGCACTAGAAACAAACTGAGAAACCAGTGTAAATTTTCTCCTGCAACCCGTTCCTTTTGCGCTAGATGAACGAAAGTCTCTCCAGATGCTCAGTTCTGAGTGATAAATGTGTGCGGAAGCCGTCGTTCAACTAGCTTGCTTGGAACACAAAGTTTCTTTTAAGTTGCAAAATAAACTCCATACATATACATGCGGAGGTACTAGCTCAAATCAGTTTTACACTGAATATAGCAGGAATTTCAATCCGGCACTAGGAAACAGACTGAGAATTCTGAGTAAAATTTTCCCTTCAACCCGTTCCCTTTGTGCTAGATGAAAGAACGTCTATCAACATGCTCAGTTCTGAGTGATAAGTGTGTCTGAAAGCAGTCCATCACCAAGCATGTTGGGAACACAAAGTTTCATTAATTTGCAAACTACACTCCATAAATATATGGGGCGGTATAAGCTCCAAATCTGTTTTACAGTGAAAACTGCAGGAACTTCAAAACGGCACCAGGAAAGAGATTGAGAAACCAGAGTAAAAGTTTCCCTGCAAACCTTTCCCTTTGTGCTAGATGAACGAACGTCTCTCCACATGCTCAGTTCTGAGGGATAAGTAGGTGTGAAAGCCGTACATCACCAAGCTTGTTGGGAACACAAAATTTCTTTTCAGTTGCAAACTACACTCCATACATACATATGGGGAGGACTTAGCTCCACCTGGGTTTTACAGTGAAAACTGCAGGAACTTCAAACTGGCACTAGGAAATAGACTGAGAAACCAGAATATTATTTTCCCCTGCAACCCGTTCCATTTGTGCTAGATGAAAGAACGTCTCTCCACATGCTCAGTTCTGAGAGATAAGTGTGTGTGAAAGCCGCACTTCACCTAGCTTGTTGGGAACACAGAGTTTCTATTCACTTACAAACCACTATCCATACATATATAAGGGGAGGTACAAGCTCCAACTCGGGTTTACAGTGAAAACTGCTGGAACTTCACACCGGCACTAGGAAAAAGATTGAGAAACCAGAGAATAATTTATCCTGCACCCCTTTCCCTTTGTGGTAGGTGAATGAAAGTCTCTCCACATACTCAGTTCTGAGAGATAAGTGTGTGTGAAAGCCGTCCTTCACCTAGCTTGTTGTAAACACAAAGATTTTTTTCAGTTGCTAACTACACTCCATATATATATATGGGGCGGTACTAGCTCCAACTCAGTTTTAAAGTGAAAACTGCAGAAATTTCAATCCAGGACTAGGAAACAGACTCAGAACCCAGAGAAACAGTTTCTCCTGCAAACTCTTCCTTTTAGCTAGGTGAACGAACGTCTCTCCACATGCTCAGTTCTGAAAGATAAATGTGTGTTGAAGCCATCCTTCACCTAGGTTTTTGGGAACACATACTTTCTCCTCAATTGCAAACTACAATCAATACATATATATGGGGATGTACAAGCTCCAACTCGTTTTTACAGAGAAAACTGCAGGAAATTCCAACCGGCACTATGAAACATATTGAGAAACCAGAGAATAATTTCTCCTGCAAACCGTTCACTTTTTGCTAGATGAATGAAGGTCTCTCCACATGCTCAGTTTTGAGATGTAAGTGTTTGTGAAAGGCGTCCTTCACACAGCTTGTAGGGAACACAAAGTTTCTTTTCAGTTGCAAACTATACTCCATACATATATATGGGGAGGTACTAGCTCAAATCGATTTTACAGTGAAAACTGCAGGATCTTCAATAAGGAACTAGGAAACAGACTGAGAAAGCTTAGTAAAATTTCTCCTGCCACCCGTTCCCTTTGTGCTAGATGAACGAACGTCTATCCACATGCTCAGTTCTGAGATATAAGTGGGTGTGAAAGCCGTCCTTCACCTAGCTTGTTTGGAAAAAATTTATTTCCAGTTGCAAACTACACTCCATACATATAAATGGGGAGGAAGTAGCTCCAACTCGGTTTCATAGTGAAAACTGCAGGAACTTCAAACTGGCACTAGAAAACAGACTGAGAAACGAGTGTAAAAGTTTCCCCTGCAAACCATTCCTTTTGTGCTAGATGAACGAAAGTCTCTCCACATGCTCTGTTCTGAATGATAATTGTGTGTGGAAGCCGTCCTTCACCTAGTTTGCTGGGAACACAAAGTTTCTTTTAAGTTGCAAAATAAGCTCCATACATATATAACGGGATGTACTAGCTGCAACTCGGGTTTACAGTGAAAACTGCAGGAACTTCAACCCGGCTCTAGGAAACAGACTGAGAATCCAGAGTAAAAGTTTCTCCTCCAACCCGTTCCCATAGTGCTAGATGAACGAACGTCTCTCCACATGCTCAGTTCTGAGAGATAAGTGTGTGTGAAAGCCGTCCTTCACCTAGCTTGTTGGGAACACAAATTTTCTATTCAGTTGCAAACTACACTCCATAAATATATATGGGGAAGTACTAGCTCCAAATCGGTTTTACAGTGAAAACTGAAGGAATTTCAACCCGGCACTAGGAAACTGATTGAGAAACCAGAGAACAAGTTTCCCTGCAACCCGTTCCCTTTGAGCTACATGAAAGAAAGTCTCTCCACATGCTCAGTTCTGAGAGATAAGTGTGTGTGAAAGCCATTCTTCACCTAGCTTGTTGAGAACGCAAAGTTTCTTTTCAGTTGCAAACTACTCTCCGTATATATATATGGGGTGGTACAGGCTCCAAATCGATTTTACAGTGAAAACTGCAGGAACTTCAAAACGGAACTAGGAAAAAGACTGAGAAACCAGAGTAATAGTTTCTCCTTAAACCGGTTTCCTTTGTGGTAGATGAACGAAAGTCTCTCCACATGCTCAGTTCTGAAAGATAAGTGTGGGTGAAAGCCGCCCTTAAACTAGCTTGTTGAAAACACAAACTATCTTTTCAGTTGCAAATTACACTCCATACATATATATGGGGAGGTACTAACTCCAACTCGATTTTACAGTGAAAACTGCAGGAACTTCAATAAGGCATTAGGAAACAGACTGAGAAAGCTTAGTAAAATTTCCCCTGCAAACCGTTCCCTTTGTGCTACATGAACGAACGTCTCTCCACATGCTCAGTTCTGAGAGATAAGTGTGTTTGAAAGCCTTCCTTCAATTAGCTTGTTGGGAAACAGAGTTTCTTTCCAGTTCCAAAATACACTCCATACATATATTTTGGGAGGTAGTAGCTCCAACTCGGTTTCATAGTGAAAACTGCAGTAACTTCAAACTGGCACTAGGAAACAGACAGAGAAACCAGAGTAAAATTTTCTCCTGCAACCCCTTCCATTTATGCTAGGTGAACGAAAGTCTCTCCACATGCTCAGTTCTGAGAGATAAGTGTGTGTGAAAGCTGTCCTTCACCTAGCTTGCTGGAAACACAAAGTTTCTTTTTAGTTGTAAAATACACTCAATACATATACATGCGGAAGTACTAGCTGAAATCGGTTTTACAATGAAAATAGCAGGAATTTCAATCCGGCACCAGGAATCAGACTGAGAATGCTGAGTAAAATTTTCCCTTCAACCCGTTCCCTTTGTGCTAGATGAACGAATGTCTATCCACATGCTCAGTACTGAGAGATAAGTGTGAGTGAAAGCAGTCCATCACCAAGCTTGTTGGGGACACAAAGTTTCTTTAAGTTGCAAAATACAGTCCATAATTATATGGGGGTGAATATAAGCTCCAACTCAGTTTTACAGTGAAAACTGCAGGAATTTCAAACCAGCACTAGGAAACAGTTTGAGAAACCATAGTAAAATTTTCCCTGCAAACCGTTCCCTTAGTGCCAGATGAACGAACTTCTCTCCACATGCTCAGATCTGAGAGATAAGTTTGTGTGAAAGCCGTCCTACACCAAGCTTGTTTTGAATACAAAGTTTCATTTCAGTTGCAAAATTCACTCCATACATATATATGGGGATGTACTAGCTCCAACTCGGTTTTACACTGAAAACTGCAGGAAATTGAAACCGGCACTAGGAAAAAATCTCAGAACCCAGAGTAAATGTTTCTCCTGTAAACCATCCCTTTGTCCTAGGTGAACGAACGTCTCTCTACATGCTCAGATCTGAGAGATAAGTGTGTGTGAAATCTGTCCTTCAACTAGCTTGTTGGGAACACAAAGATTCTATTCAGTTGCAAACCATAAACCGTACATATATAAGCGGAGGTACTAGCTCAAACTCGGGTTTACAGTGAAAACTGCAGGAACTACAAAAAGGCACTAGGAAACAGATTGAGAAACCAGAGATTAGTTTCTCCTGCAACCCGTTCCCTTTGTGCTAGATGAACGAAAGTTTCTCCTCATGCTCTGTTCTGAGAGGTAAGTGAGTGTGAACGGCGTCCTTCACCTAGCTTGTCGGGAACACAAAGTTTCTTTTTACTTGCAAACTACACTCCATATATATATATGGGGAAGTAGTAGCTCAAATCGATTTTACAGTGAAAACTGCAGGAACTTCAATACGGCACTAGGAAACAGACTGAGAAATCTTAGTAAAATTTCTCCTGCCACCCGTTCCCTTTGTGCTAGATGAACGAACGTCTCTCCACATGCTCAGTTGTGAGAGATCGGTGGGTGTGAAAGCCGTCCTTCCCATAGTTTGTTGGGAAAACAAACATACTTTTCAGTTGCAAACTACACTCCATACATATACATGGGGAGGTACTAGCTCCAAATCGGTTTTACAGTGAAAACTGCAGGAACTTCAAAACGGAACTAGGAAACTGACTGAGAAACCAGAGAGCAATTTTCCCCTGCAACACGTTCCATTTGTGATACATGAAAGAAACTCTCTCCACATGCTCAGTACTGAGAGATAAGTGTGTGTGAAAGCCATTCTTCACCTATCTTGTTGAGAACGCAAAGTTTCTTTTCAGTTGCAAACTACAATCCGTACATATATATGGGGTGGTACTAGCTCCAAATAGGTTTTACAGTGTAAACGGCAGGAACTTCAAAATGGCACTAGAAAAAAGCCTGAGAAACCAGAGTAAAAGTTTCACCTGAATCCGGTTTCCTTTGTGCTAGATGAACGAACGTTTCTCCACATGCTCAGTTCTAAGAGATAATTGTGTGTGAAAGCCGTCCTTCATATAGTTTGTAGGGAACACAAAGATTCTTTCATTTGCAAACTTCACTGCATACTTATATGGGGAGGCATAATCTCCAACTCGGTTTTACAGTGAAAACTGCAGGAACTTCAAACTGGCTGTAGGAAACAGACTGAGAAACCAGAGTAACAGTTTCTCCTGCTAACCGTTCCCATTGTGATAGATGAACGAACGTCTCTCCACATGCTCAGTTCTGAGAGATAAGTGTGTGTGAAAGCCGTCCTTCACTTAGTTTGTTGGGAACACAAACTTTCTATTCAGTTGCAAACTACACTCCATAAATATATATGGGGAAGTACTAGCTCCAAATCGATTTTACAGTGAAAACTGCAGGAACTTCAAACCGGCACTAGGAAACAGACTGAGAAACCAGAGTAAAAGTTTCTCCTGCAACCCTTTCCCTTTGTGCTAGATGAACGAATGTTTCTTCACATGCTCAGTTGTGAGAGATAATTGTGTGTGAAAGCTGTCCTTCACCTAGCTTCTTGGGAACACAAAGTTTCTTTTCTGTTGCAAAATCCACTCCATACATATATATGGGGAGCTCCTAGCGCCAACTCTGTTTTAAAGTGAAAACTGCAGGAACTTCAATAAGGCATTAGGAAACTGACTGAGAAACAGAATAAAAGTTTCTCCTGCAAACCGTTCCCTTTGTGCTAGATGAACGAAAGTCTCTCCACATGCTCAATTCTGAGAGATAAGTGTGTGTGAAAGCTGTCCTTCAACTAGCTTGCTGAAAACACAAAGTTTCTTTTTAGTTGTAAAATACACTCAATACATATACATGCAGATATACTAGCTCAAATCGGTTTTAAACTGAAAATAGCAGGAATTTCAATCCAGCACCAGGAAACAGAATGAGAAACCAGAGTAAAATTTTCTCCTGCAACACGTTCCCTTTGCGCTAGGTGAACGAAAGTCTCTCCACATGATCAGTTCTGAGATATAATTGTGTGTGAAAGCCGTCCTTCAACTAGCTTGCTGGGAACACAAATTTTCTGTTCAGTTGCAAACTACACTCCATAAATTTATATGGGGAGGTAATAGCTCATATCGGTTTTACAGTGAAAACTGCATGAACTTAAATACGGCACTAGGAAACAGACTGAGAATGCTGAGTAAAATTTCCCCTACAAACATTTCCTTTGTGCTAGATGAACGAACGTCTCTCCACATGCTCAGTTCTGAGAGATAAGTGTGTGTGAAATCCATTCTTCACCTAGTTGTTGAGAACGCAAAGTTTATTTTCAGTTGCAAACTACACTGCATACATATATATGGGGAGGTACTAGCTCCAACTCGGTTTTACAGTGAAAACTGCAGGAATTTCATACCAGCACTAGGAAAAAGACTCAGAACCAAGAGAAACAGTTTATCCTGCTAACCTATCCGTTTGTGATAGGTGAACGAACGCCTCTACACATGCTAAGTTCTGAGAGATAAATGTGTGTGAAAGCCGCACTTCACCTAGCTTGTTGGGAGCACAAAGATTCTATTCAGTTGCAAACCACTATCCATACATATATAAGGGGAGGTAGTAGCTCCAACTCGGGTTTACAGTGAAAACTGCTGAAACTTCACAACGGCACTTGAAAAACGATTGAGAAACCAGAGAATAGTTTCTCCTGCAACACGTTACCTTTGTGGTAGATGAATGAACGTCTCTCCACATGCTCAGTTCTGAGAAATAATTGTGTGTGAAAGCCGTACTTCACCTAGCTTGTTAGGAACACAAAGTTTCTTTTCAGTTTCAAACTACACTCCATACATATATATTGGGAGGTCCTAGCTCCAACTCGATTTTGCAGTGAAAAATGCAGGAACTTCAAACGGCACTAGGAAACAGACTGAGAAAGTTAGTAAAATTTCCCTGCAACCCGTTCCCTTTGTGCTACATGAACGAAGGTCTCTCCACATGCTCAGTTCTGAGAGATAAGTGTGTGTGAAAGCCGTTCTTCATCTAGCTTGTTTGGAACACAAAGTTTCTTTCCAGTTGCAATCTACACTCCATATATATATATGGGGAGGTCCTAGCCCCAACTGGGTTTTACAGTGAAAACTGCAGGAACTTCATGCTGGCACTAGGAAACAGACTGATACACCAGAGTAAAAGTTTCCCCTGCAACAAGTTCCCTTTGTGCTAGGTGAATGAACGTCTCACCACTTGCACAGTTCTGAGAGAAAAGTGTGTGTGAAAGCCGTCCTTCACCTAGCTTGTTGGGAACACAAAGATTCTACTCAGTTGCAAACTAAACTCTGTACATATATATGGGTATGTACTAGCTCCAACTCGATTTTACAGATAAATCTGAAGAAACTTTCAACCGACACTAGGAAACCCACTAAGAAACCAGAGTAAAATGATCACCTGCAACCCTTTCCCTTTGTGCTAGATGAATGAACGTCTCTTCAGATGCTCAAATCTGAGAGATAAGTGTGTGTGAAAGCCGTCCTTCACCTAGCTTGTCGGAACAAAAAGTTTCTATTCAGTTGCATACTACACTCCATATATAAATATAGGGAGGTTCTAGTTCAAATCGGTTTTACAGTGAAAAATGCAGGAACTTCAATAAGGCACTAGGATAAAGACTGAGAATCCAGAGTAAAAGTTTCTCCTGAAACCCGTTTAATTTGTGCTAGATGAACGAAAGTCTCTCCACATGCTCAGTTCAGAAAGATAAGTGTGGGTGAAAGCCGACCTTCACCTAGCTTGTTGGAAACACAAAGTTTCTTTTCAGTTGCAAATTACACTCCAAAAATATATATGGGGATGTTCTGCCTCCAACTCGATTTTACAGTGAAAACTGCAGGAACTTCAATAAGGCACTAGGAAACAGACTGAGAAAGCTTAGTAAAATTTCACTGCAAACCGTTCCCTTTGTTCTAGATGAACGAACGTCTCTCCACATGCTCATTTCTGAGAGATATGTGTGTGTGAAAGCCGTCCTTCACATAGCTTGTTGGGAAAACAAAGTTCCTTTCCAGTTGCAAACTACACTCCATATATATATATGGGGAAGTAATAGCTCCAACTCGGTTTTATAGTGAAAACTGCAGGAAGTTCAAACTGGCACTAGGAAACAGAATGAGAAACCAGAGTAAAAGTTTCTCCTGCAACACGTTCCCTTTGCGCTAGGTGAACGAAAGTCTCTCCACATGCTCAGTTCTGAGAGATAATTGTGTGTGAAAGCCGTCCTTCATCTAGCTTGCTGGGAACACAAATTTTCTGTTCAGTTGCAAACTACACTCCATAAATTTATATGGGGAAGTAATAGCTCATATCGGTTTTACAGTGAAAACTGCATGAACTTAAATAAGGCACTAGGAAACAGACTGAGAATGCTTAGTAAAATTTCCCCTACAAACCTTTCCTTTTGTGCTAGATGAACGAACGTCTCTCCACATGCTCAGTTCTGAGAGATAATTGTGTGTGAAAGCCGTACTTCACCTAGCTTGTTGGGAACACAAAGTTTCTTTTCAGTTGCAAACTACATTCCATAAATAAATATAGGGAAGTTCTAGCTCCAACTCGGTTTTACAGTGAAAACTGCAGGAACTTCAAATTTGCACTAGGAAACAGACTGAGATAACAGAGTAAATGTTTGTCCTGCAAACCATTCCCTTTGTGCTAGGTGAACGAATGTCTCTCCACATGCTCTTTTCTGAAAGATAAGTGTGTGTGAAAGCCGTCCTTCACATAGCTTGTTGGAAACACAAAGTTTCTTTTCAGTTGCAAACTACACTCCATACATATATATGGGGAGGTACTTGCTCCAACTCGGTTTTACAGTGAAAACTGCAGGAACTTCAAACCGGCACTAGGAAACAGCCTGAGAATCCAGAGTAAAAGTTTCTCCTGCAACCCGTTCCTTTGTGCTAGGTGAATGAACGTCTCTCAAATGCTCAGTTCTGAGAGAAAAGTGAGTGTGAAAGCCGACCTTAACCTATCTTGCTGGGAACACAAAGATTCTTTTCAGTTGCAAAATACACTCCATACATATACATGCGGAGTTACTAGCTCAAATCTGTTTTACAGTGAAAATAGCAGGAATTTCAATCCGGCACTAGGAAACAGACTGTGAATGCTGAGTAAAATTTTCCCTTCAACCCGTTCCCTTTGTGCTAGATGAACGAAAGTCTATCCACATGTTCAGTTCTGAGAGATAAGTGTGTGTGAAAGCAGTCCATCACCAAGGTTGTTGGGAACACAAAGTTTCTTTTAATTTGCAAACTACACTCCATAAATATATGGGAGGGTATAAGCTCCAACTCGGTATTACAGTGAAAACTGCCGGAACTTAAAACTGGCACTAGGAAACAGGTTTAGAAACCAGAGTAAAAGTTTCCCTGCAAACCGTTCCCTTTGTGCTAGGTGAACGAACGTCTCTCCATATGCTCAGTTCAGAAAGTTAAGTGTGGGTGAAAGCCGTCCTTCACCTTGTTTTTGGAAACACAAAGTTTCTTCTCAGTTTTAAAGTACACTCCATACAAATATACGGGTAAGTACTAGCCCCAACTCGGTTTTACAGAGAAAACTGCAGGAACTTCCATCCGACACTAGGAAACAACCTGAGAAACCAGAGTAAAATATTCCCCTGCCACCCGTTCCCATTGTGCTAGAGGAATGACCATCTCTTCAGATGCTCAGATCTGAGAGATAAGTGTGTGTGAAAGCCGTTCTTCAACTAGCTTGTTGGGAACACAATGATTCTATTCTGTTGCAAACCACAATCCATATATATATAAGTGGAGGTACTAGCTCCAACTCGGAATTACAGTGAAAACTGCAGGAACTTCAAACCGGCACTAGGAAACAGATTGAAAAACCAGAGAATATTTTCTCCTGCAAACAGTTCCCTTTGTGCTAGATGAATGAACGTCTCTCCACATGCTCAGATCTGAGAGATAAGTGTGTGTGAAAGCCGTCCTTCACCTAGCTTGTCGGAACACAAAGTTTCTATTCAGTTGCAAACTACACTCCATATATATATATAGGGAGGTTCAAGCTCAAATCGGTTTTACAGTGAAAAATGCAGGAACTTCAATAGGGCACTAGGAAAAAGGCTGAGAAATCAGAGTAAAAGTTTCTCCTGAAACCCGTTTAATTTGTGCTAGATGAACGAACGTCTCTCCACACGCTCAGTTCAGAAAGATAAGTGTGGGTGAAAGCCGAACTTCACCTAGCTTGTTGGGAACACAAAGTTTATTTTCAGGTGCAAATTACACTCCAAAAATATATATGGGTATGTTCTACCTCCAACTCCATTTTACAGTGAAAACTGCAGGAACTTCAATAAGGCACTAGGAAACAGACTGAGAAAGCTTAGTAAAATTTCACTGCAAACCATTCCCTTTGTGCTAGATGAACGAACGTCACTCCACATGCTCAGTTCTGAGAGATATGTGTGTTTGAAAGCCGTCCTTCACATAGCTTGTTGGGAAAACAAAGTTTCTTTCCAGTTGAAAACTACACTCCATATATATATATGGGGAATACTAGCTCCAACTCGGTTTTATAGTGAAAACTGCAGGAACTTCAAACTGGCATTAGGAAACAGAATGAGAAACCAGAGTAAAAGTTTCTCCTGCAACACGTTCCCTTTGCGCTAGTTGAAAGAAAGTCTCTCCACATGCTCAGTTCTGAGAGATAATTGTGTGTGAAAGCCGTCCTTCAACTAGCTTGCTGGGAACACAAATTTTCTGTTCAGTTGCAAACTACACTCCATAAATTTATATGGGGAGGTAATAGCTCATATCGGTTTTACAGTGAAAACTGCATGAACTTAAATACGGCACTAGGAAACAGACTGAGAATGCTTAGTAAAATTTCCCCTACAAACCTTTCCTTTTGTGCTAGATGAACGAACGTCTCTCCACATGCTCAGTTCTGAGAGATAATAGTGTGTGAAAGCCGTACTTCACCTAGCTTGTTGGTAACACAAAGTTTCTTTTCAGGTGCAAACTACATTCCATAAATAAATATAGGGAAGTTCTAGCTCCAACTCGGTTTTACAGAGAAAACTGCAGGAACTTCAAATTTGCACTAGGAAACAGACTGAGAAACCAGAGTAAAAGTTTCTCCTGCAACCCGTTCCCTTTGCGCTAGGTGAACGAAAGTCTCTCCACATGCTCAGTTCTGAGAGATATGTGTGTGTGAAAGCCGTCCTTCAACTAGCTTGCTGGTAACACAAAGTTTCTGTTCAGTTGCAAAATACACTCCATACATATACATGCGGAGGTACTAGCTCAAATCTATTTTACAGTGAAAATAGCAGGAATATCAATCGGGCACTATGTAACAGACTGAGAATGCTGAGTAAAATTTTCCCTTCAACCAGTTCCCTTTGTGCTAGATGAACGAACGTCTATCCACATGCTCAGTTCTGAGAGATAAGTGTGTGTGAAAGCAGTCCATCACTAATCTTGTCTGGAAAACAAAGATTCTTCCCTGTTGCAAACTACACTCCATATATATATATGGGTATGTACTAGCTCCAACTCGGTTTTACAGATAATACTGCAGGAACTTCCAACCGACACTAGGAAACACACTGAGAAACCAGAGTAAAATATTCCCCTCACACCTTTTCCATTTGTGCAAGATGAACGATCGTCTCTCCAGATGCAAATATCTGAGAGTTAAGTGTGTGTGGAAGCCGTCCTTCACCTAGCTTGTTGGGAACACAAAGATTCTATTCAGTTGCAAACCACAAACCATACATATATAATGGGAGGTTCTAGCTCCAACTCGTGTTTACAGTGAAAACTGCAGGAACTTCACACCGGCACTAGGAAACAGATTGAATAACCAGAGAATAGTTTCTCCTGCAACACGTTCCCTTTGATGTAGATGAATGAACGTCTCTCCACATGCTCAGTTCTGAGAGATAATTGTGTGTGAAAGCCGTACTTCACCTAGCTTGTTGGGAACACAAAGTTTCTTTTCAGTTGCAAACTACATTCCATAAATAAATATAGGGAAGTTCTAGCTCCAACTCGGTTTTACAGTGAAAACTGCAGGAACTTCAAATTTGCACTAGGAAACAGACTGAGATAACAGAGTAAATGTTTCTCCTGCAAACCATTCCCTTTGTGCTAGGTGAACGAATGTCTCTCCACATGCTCTTTTCTGAAAGATAAGTGTGTGTGAAAGCCGTCCTTCACATAGCTTGTTGGAAACACAAAGTTTCTTTTCAGTTGCAAACTACACTCCATACATATATATGGGGAGGTACTTGCTCCAACTCGGTTTTACAGTGAAAACTGCAGGAACTTCAAACCGGCACTAGGAAACAGCCTGAGAATCCAGAGTAAAAGTTTCTCCTGCAACCCGTTCCTTTGTGCTAGGTGAATGAACGTCTCTCAAATGCTCAGTTCTGAGAGAAAAGTGAGTGTGAAAGCCGACCTTAACCTATCTTGCTGGGAACACAAAGATTCTTTTCAGTTGCAAAATACACTCCATACATATACATGCGGAGTTACTAGCTCAAATCTGTTTTACAGTGAAAATAGCAGGAATTTCAATCCGGCACTAGGAAACAGACTGTGAATGCTGAGTAAAATTTTCCCTTCAACCCGTTCCCTTTGTGCTAGATGAACGAAAGTCTATCCACATGTTCAGTTCTGAGAGATAAGTGTGTGTGAAAGCAGTCCATCACCAAGGTTGTTGGGAACACAAAGTTTCTTTTAATTTGCAAACTACACTCCATAAATATATGGGAGGGTATAAGCTCCAACTCGGTATTACAGTGAAAACTGCCGGAACTTAAAACTGGCACTAGGAAACAGGTTTAGAAACCAGAGTAAAAGTTTCCCTGCAAACCGTTCCCTTTGTGCTAGGTGAACGAACGTCTCTCCATATGCTCAGTTCAGAAAGTTAAGTGTGGGTGAAAGCCGTCCTTCACCTTGTTTTTGGAAACACAAAGTTTCTTCTCAGTTTTAAAGTACACTCCATACAAATATACGGGTAAGTACTAGCCCCAACTCGGTTTTACAGAGAAAACTGCAGGAACTTCCATCCGACACTAGGAAACAACCTGAGAAACCAGAGTAAAATATTCCCCTGCCACCCGTTCCCATTGTGCTAGAGGAATGACCATCTCTTCAGATGCTCAGATCTGAGAGATAAGTGTGTGTGAAAGCCGTTCTTCAACTAGCTTGTTGGGAACACAATGATTCTATTCTGTTGCAAACCACAATCCATATATATATAAGTGGAGGTACTAGCTCCAACTCGGAATTACAGTGAAAACTGCAGGAACTTCAAACCGGCACTAGGAAACAGATTGAAAAACCAGAGAATATTTTCTCCTGCAAACAGTTCCCTTTGTGCTAGATGAATGAACGTCTCTCCACATGCTCAGATCTGAGAGATAAGTGTGTGTGAAAGCCGTCCTTCACCTAGCTTGTCGGAACACAAAGTTTCTATTCAGTTGCAAACTACACTCCATATATATATATAGGGAGGTTCAAGCTCAAATCGGTTTTACAGTGAAAAATGCAGGAACTTCAATAGGGCACTAGGAAAAAGGCTGAGAAATCAGAGTAAAAGTTTCTCCTGAAACCCGTTTAATTTGTGCTAGATGAACGAACGTCTCTCCACACGCTCAGTTCAGAAAGATAAGTGTGGGTGAAAGCCGAACTTCACCTAGCTTGTTGGGAACACAAAGTTTATTTTCAGGTGCAAATTACACTCCAAAAATATATATGGGTATGTTCTACCTCCAACTCCATTTTACAGTGAAAACTGCAGGAACTTCAATAAGGCACTAGGAAACAGACTGAGAAAGCTTAGTAAAATTTCACTGCAAACCATTCCCTTTGTGCTAGATGAACGAACGTCACTCCACATGCTCAGTTCTGAGAGATATGTGTGTTTGAAAGCCGTCCTTCACATAGCTTGTTGGGAAAACAAAGTTTCTTTCCAGTTGAAAACTACACTCCATATATATATATGGGGAATACTAGCTCCAACTCGGTTTTATAGTGAAAACTGCAGGAACTTCAAACTGGCATTAGGAAACAGAATGAGAAACCAGAGTAAAAGTTTCTCCTGCAACACGTTCCCTTTGCGCTAGTTGAAAGAAAGTCTCTCCACATGCTCAGTTCTGAGAGATAATTGTGTGTGAAAGCCGTCCTTCAACTAGCTTGCTGGGAACACAAATTTTCTGTTCAGTTGCAAACTACACTCCATAAATTTATATGGGGAGGTAATAGCTCATATCGGTTTTACAGTGAAAACTGCATGAACTTAAATACGGCACTAGGAAACAGACTGAGAATGCTTAGTAAAATTTCCCCTACAAACCTTTCCTTTTGTGCTAGATGAACGAACGTCTCTCCACATGCTCAGTTCTGAGAGATAATAGTGTGTGAAAGCCGTACTTCACCTAGCTTGTTGGTAACACAAAGTTTCTTTTCAGGTGCAAACTACATTCCATAAATAAATATAGGGAAGTTCTAGCTCCAACTCGGTTTTACAGAGAAAACTGCAGGAACTTCAAATTTGCACTAGGAAACAGACTGAGAAACCAGAGTAAAAGTTTCTCCTGCAACCCGTTCCCTTTGCGCTAGGTGAACGAAAGTCTCTCCACATGCTCAGTTCTGAGAGATATGTGTGTGTGAAAGCCGTCCTTCAACTAGCTTGCTGGTAACACAAAGTTTCTGTTCAGTTGCAAAATACACTCCATACATATACATGCGGAGGTACTAGCTCAAATCTATTTTACAGTGAAAATAGCAGGAATATCAATCGGGCACTATGTAACAGACTGAGAATGCTGAGTAAAATTTTCCCTTCAACCAGTTCCCTTTGTGCTAGATGAACGAACGTCTATCCACATGCTCAGTTCTGAGAGATAAGTGTGTGTGAAAGCAGTCCATCACTAATCTTGTCTGGAAAACAAAGATTCTTCCCTGTTGCAAACTACACTCCATATATATATATGGGTATGTACTAGCTCCAACTCGGTTTTACAGATAATACTGCAGGAACTTCCAACCGACACTAGGAAACACACTGAGAAACCAGAGTAAAATATTCCCCTCACACCTTTTCCATTTGTGCAAGATGAACGATCGTCTCTCCAGATGCAAATATCTGAGAGTTAAGTGTGTGTGGAAGCCATCCTTCACCTAGCTTGTTGGGAACACAAAGATTCTATTCAGTTGCAAACCACAAACCATACATATATAATGGGAGGGTTCTAGCTCCAACTCGGGTTTACAGTGAAAACTGCAGGAACTTCACACCGGCACTAGGAAACAGATTGAATAACCAGAGAATAGTTTCTCCTGCAACACGTTCCCTTTGATGTAGATGAATGAACGTCTCTCCACATGCTCAGTTCTGAGAGATAAGTGTGTGTGAAAGCCATACTTCACCAACTTGTTAGGAACACAAAGTATCTTTTCAGTTGCAAACTACACTCCATACATATATATAGGGAGGTCTAGCTCCAACTCGGTTTTGCAGTGAAAACTGCAGGAACTTCAAAAGGCACTAGGAAACAGACTGAGAAAGGTTAGTAAAATTTCCCCTGCAACCCGTTTCATTTGTGCTACATGAACTAAGGTCTCTCCACATGCTCAGTTCAGAGAGAAAAGTGTGTGTGAAAGCCGTTCCTCACCTAGCTTGTTTGGAACACAAAGTTTCTTTCCAGTTGCAATCTACACTCCATATATATATATGGGGAGGTCCTAGCTCCAACTGGGTTTTACAGTGAAAACTGCAGGAACTTCAAGCTGGCACTAGGAAACAGACTGATACACCAGAGTAAAAGTTTCCCCTGAAACAAGTTCCCTTTTTGCTAGGTGAATGAAAGTCTCTCCACATGCTCAGTTCTGAGAGAAAAGTGTGTGTGAAAGCCTTCCTTCACTTAGCTTGTTGGGAACACAAAGATTCTACTCAGTTGCAAACTAAACTCTGTAAATATATATGGGTAGGTACTAGCTCCAACTCGATTTTACAGATAAAACTGAAGAAACTTCCAACCGACACTAGGAAACCCACTAAGAAACCAGAGTAAAATGATCACCTGCAACCCTTTCCCTTTGTGCTAGATGAATGAACGTCTCTTCAGATGCTCAGATCTGAGAGATAAGTGTGTGTGAAAGCCGTCCTTCACCTAGCTTGTTGGAATACAAAGTTTCTATTCAGTTTCATACTACACTCCATATATATATATAGGGAGGTTCTAGCTCAAATCGGTTTTACAGTGAAAAATGCAGGAACTTCAATAGGGCACAAGGATAAAGGCTGAGAATCCAGAGTAAAAGTTTCTCCTGAAACCCGTTTAATTTGTGCTAGATGAACGAACGTCTCTCCACATGCTCAGTTCAGAAAGATAAGTGTGGGTGAAAGCCGAACTTCACCTAGCTTGTTGGAAACACAAAGTTTCTTTTCAGTTGCAAATTACACTCCAAAAATATATATGGGGATGTTCTGCCTCCAAGTCGATTTTACAGTGAAAACTGCAGGAACTTCAATAAGGCACTAGGAAACAGATTGAGAAAGCTTAATAAAATTTCACTGCAAACCGTTCCCTTTGTGCTAGATGAATGAACGTCTCTCCACATGCTCAGATCTGAGTGGTAAATGTGTGTGAAGGCGTCCTTCACCTAGCTTGTCGGGAACACAAAGTTTCTTTTCTGTTGCAAAATACACTCCATACATATACATGCAGTGGTACTAGCTCAAATCGGTTTTACAGTGAAAATAGCAGGAATTTCAATCCTACACTTGGAAACAGACTGAGAATTCTGAGTAAAATTTTCCCTATAACCCGTTCCTTTTGTGCTAGATGAACGAAAGTCTCTCCACATGCTCAGTTCTGAGAGATAAGTGTGTGTGAAAGCAGTCCATCTCCAAGCTTGTTGGGAGCACAAAGTTTCTTTTAAGTTGCAAACTACACTCCATATATATATGGGGAAGTATAAGTTCCAACTCGGTTTTACAGTGAAAACTGCAGGAACTTCAAACCGGCACTAGGAAACAGACTGAGAAACCAGAGTAAAATGATCACCTGCAACCCTTTCCCTTTGTGCTAGATGAATGAACGTCTCTCCACATGCTCAGTTCTGAGAGTTAAGTGTGTGTGAATGCCGTCCTTCACCTAGATTGTTGGGAACACAAAGATTCTTTTGAGTTGCAAACAACACTCCATAAATATAGATGGGGATGTAGTAGCTCCAAATCGGTTTTACAGTGAAGACTGCAGGAAATTCAAACCGGCACTAGGAAACAGTCTTAGAAGCCAGAGTAAAAGTTTCAGCTGTAAACCGATTCCATTGTCCCAGGTGAATGAACGTTTCTCCACATGCTCAGTTCTGAAAGATATGTGTGTGTGGAAGCCATCCTTCACCTAGGTTTTTGGGAACACATAGTTTCTTCTCAATTTTAAACTTCAATCCATACATATATATGGGGAGGTAATAGATCCAACTCGGTTTTACAGAGAAAACTGCAGGAACTTCCAACCGACAGAAGGAAACACACTGAGGAACCAGAGTAAAATGTTCCCCTGCAAACCGTTCCCTTTGTGCTAGATGAATGAAAGTCTCTCCACATGCTCAGATCTGAGTTAAAATTGTGTGTGAAAGCCGTCCTTCAACTAGCTTGTCGGGAACACAAAGTTTCTTTTCAGTTGCAAACTACACTCCATACATTCATATGGGGAGGTAAGAGCTCATATCGGTTTTACACTGAAAACTGCAGGAACTTAAATACGGCACTAGGAAACAGACTGAGAAAGCTTAGTAAAATTTCCCCTACAACCCGTTCCTTTTGTGCTAGTTGAACGAACGTCTCTCCATATGCTCAGTTCTGAGAGATAATTGTGTGTGAAAGCCGTCCTTCACGTAGCTTGCTGGGAACACAAAGTTTCTTTTCAGTTGCAAAATACACTCCATACATATACATGCTGAAGTACTAGCTCAAATCGGTTTTACAGTGAAAATAGAAGGAATTTCAATCCTACACTTGGAAACAGACTGAGAATTCTGAGTAAAATTTTCCCTACAACCCGTTCTTTTTGTGCTAGATGAACGAAATTCTATCCACATGTTCAGCTTTGAGAGATAAGTGTGTGTGAAAGCAGTTAATCTCCAACTTGTTGGGAACACAAATTTTCTTTTAAGTTGCAAACTACACTCCATATATATATGGGGAAGTATAAGCTCCAACACGGTTTTACAGTGAAAACTGCAGGAACTTCAAACCGGCACTAGGAAACAGATTGAGTAACCAGAGAATAGTTTCTCCTTCAACACGTTCCCTTTTAGGTAGATGAATGAACGTCTCTCCACATGCTCAGTTCTGAGAAATAAGAGTGTGTGAAAGCCATACTTCACCAAGCTTGTTGGGAACACAAAATTTCTTTTCAGTTGCAAACTACACTCCATACATATATATAGGGATGTCCTAGCTCCAACTCGGTTTTGCAGTGAAAACTGCAGGAACTTCAAAAGGCACTAGGAAACAGACTGAGAAAGTTTAGTAAAATTTCCCCTGCAACCCGTTCCTTTTGTGCTACATGAACGAAGGTCTCTCCACATGCTCAGTTCAGAGAGAAAAGTGTGTGTGAAAGCCGTTTTTCACCTAGCTTGCTGGGAACACAAAATTTCTTTCCAGTTGCAATCTACACTCCATATATATATATGGGGATGTCCTAGCTCCAACTGGGTTTTACAGTGTAAACTGCAGGAACTTCAAGCTGGCAATAGGAAACAGACTGAAAACCAGAGTAAAAGTTTCTCCTGCAACACGTTCCCTTTGTGCTAGGTGAATGAACGTCTCTCCACATACTCAGTTCTGAGAGAAAAGTGTGTGTGAAAGCCGTTCTTCACCTAGCTTGTTGGGAACACAAAGATTCTTCTCAGTTGCAAACGACACTCCGTACATATATATGGGTAGGTTCTAGCTCCAACTAGATTTTACAGATAAAACCGAAGAAACTTCCAACCAACACTAGGAAACCCACTAAGAAACCAGAGAAATATGATTACCTGCAACCCTTTCCCTTTGTGCTAGATGAATGAACGTCTCTCCACATGCTCAGTTCTGAGAGATAAGTGTGTGTGAATGCCGTCCTTCACCTAGCTTATTGGGAACACAAAGATTCTTTTCAGTTGCAAACTACACTCCATAAATATAGATGGGGATGTAGTAGCTCCAAATCGGTTTTACAGTGAAAACTGCAGGAACTTCAAACCGGCACTAGGAAACAGTCTTAGAAGCCAGAGTAAAAGTTTCTGCTGTAAACCGATTCCATTGTCCTAGGTGAATGAACGTTTCTCCACATGCTCAGTTCTGAAAGATAAGTGTGTGTGGAAGCCATCCTTCACCTAGTTTTTTGGGAACACATAGTTTCTTCTCAATTGCAAACTTCAATCCATACATATATATGGGGAGGTACTAGATCCAACTCGGTTTTACAGAGAAAACTGCAGGAACTTCCAACCGACACTAGGAAACACACTGAGGAACCAGAGTAAAATGTTCCCCTGCAACACGTTCACTTTGTGTTAGATGAATGAAAGTCTCTCCACATGCTCAGATCTGAGTTAAAAGTGTGTGTGAAAGCCGTCCTTCACCTAGCTTGTCGGGAACACAAAGTTTCTTTTCAGTTGCAAACTACACTCCATACATTCATATGGGGAGGTAAGAGCTCATATCGGTTTTACACTGAAAACTGCAGGAACTTAAATACGGCACTAGGAAACAGACTGAGAAAGCTTAGTAAAATTTCACCTACAACCCGTTCCTTTTGTGCTAGTTGAAAGAACGTCTCTCCACATGCTCAGTTCTGAGAGATAATTGTGTTTGAAAGCCGTCCTTCACCTAGTTTGTTGGGAACACAAAGATTCTTTTCAGTTGCAAACAACATTCCATACATATATTTAGGGAAGTTCTAGCTCCAACTCGGTTTTACAGTGAAAACTGTAGGAAAATCAAATTGGCACTAGGAAACAGACTGAGAAAACAGAGTAAAAGTTTATCCTGAAACCCATTCCCTTTTTGCTAGGTGATCGAAGGTCTCACCACATGCTCAGTTCTGAGAGATATATGTGTGTGAAAGCTAAACTTCACCTAGCTTGTTGAGAAAGCAAAGATTCTTTTCAGTTGCCAACTACAATCCATACATATATATAGGGTGGTACTACCTCCAACTGGGTTTTACAGTGAAAACTGCAGGAACTTCAAAACGGCACTAGGAAAAATCCTGAGAAACCAGAGTAAAATTTTTTCCTGCAAACCTTTTCCTTTGTGCTAGATGAACGAACGTCTCTCTACATGCTCTGTTCTGAAAGATAAGTGTGTGTGAAAGCCGTACTTCACCTAGCTTGTTGGAAACACAAAGTTTTTTTCAGTTGCAAACTACACTCCATACATATATATGGGGATGTACTTGCTCCAACTCGGTTTTACAGTTAAAACTGCAGGAAATTCAAACCGGCACTAGGAAAAAGCCTGAGAATACAGAGTAAAAGTTGACCCTGCAACCCGTTCCTTTGTGATAGGTGAATGAAAGTCTCTCCACATGCTCAGTTCTGAGAGAAAAGTGTGTGTGAAATCCGACCTTAAACTAGCTTGCTGGGAACACAAAGTTTCTTTTCAGGTGCAAAATACACTCCATACATATACATGCGGAGTTACTAGCTCAAATCGGTTTTACAGTGAAAATAGCAGGAATTTCAATCCGGCACTAGGAAACAGACTGTGAATGCTGAGTAGAATTTTCCCTTCAAACCTTTCCCTTTGTGATAGATGAACGAAAGTCTATCCAAATTCTCAGTCCTGAGTGATAAGTTTGTGTGAAAGCAGTCCATCACCAAGGTTGTTGGGAACACAAAGTTTCTTTTAATTTGCAAACTACACTCCATAAATATATGGGGGGGTATAAGCTCCAAATCGGTATTACAGTGAAAACTGCCAGAACTTCAAACTGGCACTAGGAAACAGGTTTAGAAACCAGAGTAATAGTTTCCCTGCAAACCGTTCCATTTGTGCTAGGTGAACGAACGTCTCTCCACATGCTCAGTTCAGAAAGTTAAGTGTGGGTGAAAGCTGTCCTTCACCTAGTTTTTGGAAACACAAAGTTTTTTCTCAGTTTTAAAGTACACTCCATACAAATATATGGGTAAGTACTAGCCCCAACTCGGTTTTACAGAGAAAACTGCAGGAACTTCCATCCGACACTAGGAAACAAACTGAGAATCCAGAGTAAAATGTTCACCTGCAACCCGTTCCCATTGTGCTAGATGAATGACCGTCTCTTCAGATGCTCAGATCTGAGAGATAAGTGTGTGTGAAAGCCGTTCTTCAACTAGCTTGTTGGGAACACAATGATTCTATTCTGTTGCAAATCACAATCCATATATATATAAGTGGAGGTACTAGATCCAACTCGGATTTACAGTGAAAACTGCAGGAACTTCAAACCGGCACTAGGAAACAGATTGAAAAACCAGAGAATATTTTCTCCTGCAAACCGTTCCCTTTCTGCTAGATGAATGAATGTCTCTCCACATGCTCAGATCTGAGAGATAAGTGTGTGTGAAAGCCGTCCTTCACCTAGCTTGTCGGAACACAAAGTTTCTATTCAGTTGCAAACTACACTCCATATATATATATAGGGAGGTTCTAGCTCAAATCGGTTTTACAGTGAAAATGCAGGAACTTCAATAGGGCACTAGGAAAAAGGCTGAGAAACCAGAGTAAAAGTTTCTCCTGAAACCCTTTTAATTTGTGCTAGATGAACGAACGTCTCTCCACATGCTCAGTTCAGAAAGATAAGTGTGGGTGAAAGCTGAACTTCACCTAGCTTGTTGGAAACACAAAGTTTCTTTTCAGTTGCAAATTACACTCCAAAAATATATATGGGGATGTTCTACCTCCAACTCGATTTTACAGTGAAAACTGCAGGAACTTCAATAAGGCATTAGGAAACAGTCTGAGAAAGCTTAGTAAAATTTCCCCCGCATCCAATTCCCTTTGTGCTAGATGAACGAAAGTCTCTCCACATGCTCAGTTCTGAGAGAAAATAGTGTGTGAAAGCCGTCCTTCACCTAGCTTGTTGGGAACTCAAAGTTTAGTTTCAGTTGCAAATTACACTCCATAAATATATATATGTGGAGTAATAGCTCCAAGTCGGATTTACAGTGAAAACTGCAGGGAATTCACACCAGCACTAGGAAACCGACTCAGAACCCAGAGAATCAGTTTCTCCTGCAACCCGTTCCCTTTGTGCTAGGTGACCAAAAGTCTCTCCACTAGTTCAGTTCTTAGAGATAATTGTGTGTGAAAGCCGTCCTTCACCTAGCTTGCTGGGAACACAAAGTTTCTATTCAGTTGCAAACTACACTCCATATATATACATATAGGGAGTTTCTAGCTCAAATCGGTTTTATAGTGAAAATAGCAGGAATTTCAATCCTACACTTGGAAACAGACTGAGAATTCTGAGTAAAATTTTCCCTACAACCCGATAATTTTGTGCTAGATGAACGAACGTCTCTCCACATGCTCAGTTCTGAGAGATAATTGTGTGTGAATGCCGTACTTCACCTAGCTTGTTGGGAATACAAAGATTCTTTTCAGTTGCAAACTACACTCCATAAATATAGATGGGGATGTAGTAGCTCCAAATCGGTTTTACCGTGAAAACTGCAGGAACTTCAAACCGGCACTAGGAAACAATCTTAGAAACCAGAGTAAAAGTTTCTGCTGTAAAACGATTCCATTGTCCTAGGTGAATGAACGTTTCCCCACATGCTAAATTCTGAAAGATAAGTGTGTGTGGAAGCCATCCTTCACCTAGGTTTTGGGAACACATAGTTTCTTCTCAATTGCAAACTTCAATCCATACATATATATGGGGAGGTACTAGATCCAACTCGGTTTTACAGTGAAAACTGCAGGAAATTCAAACCGGCACTAGGAAAAAGCCTGAGAATCCAGAGTAAAAGTTTACCCTGCAACCCGATCCTTTGTGCTAGGTGAACGAAAGTCTCTCGAAATGCTCAGTTCTGAGAGAAAAGTGTGTGTGAAAGCCGACCTTAAACTAGCTTGCTGGGAACACAAAGTTTCTTTTCAGATGCAAAATACACTCCATACATATACATGCGGAGTTACTAGCTCAAATCGGTTTTACAGTGAAAATAGCAGGAATTTCAATCCGGCACTAGGATCAGACTGTGAAATGCTGAGTAAAATTTCCCCCTCATACCGTTCCCTTTGTGATAGATGAACGAAATTCTATCCACATGCACAGTCCTGAGTGATAAGTGTGTGTGAAAGCAGTCCATCACCCAGCTTGTTGGGAACACAAAGTCTCTTTAATTTGCAAACTACACGCCATAAATATATGGGGGGTATAAGCTCCAACTCGGTTTTACAGTGATAACCGCCGGAAATTCAAACCGGCACTAGGAAACATATTGGGAAACCAGAGTAAAAGTATCCCTGCAACCCGTTCCTTTTGTGCTAGATGAATGACCATCTCTTCAGATGCTCAGATCTGAGAGATAAGTGTGTGTGAATGCCGTTCTTCAACCTGCTTGTTGGGAACACAATGATTCTATTCAGTTGCAAACCACAATCCATAAATATATAAGAGTGGGTACTAGTTCCAACTCGGGTTTGCAGTGAAAACTGCAGGAACTTCAAACCGGCACTAGGAAACAGATTGAAAAACCAGAGAATATTTTCTCCTGCAACCCGTTCCCTTTGTGCTAGATGAATGACCGTCTCTTCAGATGCTCAGATTTGAGAGATAAGTGTGTGTGAAAGGCGTCCTTCACCTAGCTTGTCGGGAACACAAAGTTTCTTTTCAGTTGCAAACTACACTCCATAATTATATATGGGGTGGTAATAGCTCAAATCGTTTTATAATGAAAACTGCAGGAATTTCAATAAGGCACTAGGAAACAGACTGATAAAGCTTAGTAAAATTTCCCCCGCATCCCGTTCCCTTTGTGCTAGATGAAGGAACGTTTCTCCACATGCTCAGTTCTGAGAGAAAAGTGTGTGTGACAGCCGTCCTTCACCTAGCTTGTTGGGAACTCAAAGTTTCTTTTAAGTTGCAAATTACACTCCATAAATATATATATGGGGACGTAATAGCTCCAAGTCGGTTTTACAGTGAAAACTGCAGGGACTTCAAACCAGCACTAGGAAACAAACTCAGAACCCAGAAAATCAGTTTCTCCTGCAACCCGTTCCCTTTGTGCCAGGTGAACAAAAGTCTCTCCACTAGTTCAGTTCTTAGAGATAAGTGTGTGTGAAACCTTCCTTCACCTAGCTTGCTGGGAACACAAAGTTTCTTTTCAGTTGCAAAATACACTCCATACATATACATGCTGAAGTACTAGCTCAAATCGGTTTTACAGTGAAAATAGCAGGAATTTCAATCCTACACTTGGAAACAGACTGAGAATTCTGAGTAAAATTTTCCCTACAACCCGATCCTTTTGTGCTAGATGAACGAAATTCTATCCACATGTTCAGCTCTGAGAGATAAGTGTGTGTGAAAGCAGTCCATCTCCAACTTGTTGGGAACACAAATTTTCTTTTAAGTTGCAAACTACACTCCACATATATATGGGGATGTATAAGCTCCAACTCGGTTTTACAGTGAAAACTGCAGGAACTTCAAACCGGCACTAGGAAACAGATTGAGTAACCAGAGAATAGTTTCAACTTCAACACGTTCCCTTTGTGGTAGATGAATGAACGTCTCTCCACATGCTCAGTTCTGAGAGACAAGTGTGTGTGAAAGCAATACTTCACCTAGTTTGTTAGGAACACAAAGTTTCTTTTCAGTTGCAAACTACACCCCATACATATATATAGGGATGCCCTAGCTCCAACTCGGTTTTGCAGTGAAAACTGCAGGAACTTCAAAAGGCACTAGGAAACAGACAGAGAAAGGTTAGTAAAATTTCCACTGCAACCCGTTCCTTTTGTGCTACATGAACGAAGTTCTCTCCACATGCTCAGTTCAGAGAGAAAAGTGTGTGTGAAAGCCGTTCTTCACCTAGCTTGTTGGGAACACAAAATTTCTTTCCAGTTGCAATCTACACTCCATATATATATATGGGGAGGTCCTAGCTCCAACTGGGTTTTACAGTGAAAACTGCAGGAACTTCAAGCTGGCAATAGGAAACAGACTGAAAACCAGAGTAAAAGTTTCTCCTGCAACACGTTCCCTTTGTGCTAGGTGAATGAACGTCTCTCCACATACTCAGTTCTGAGAGAAAAGTGTGTGTGAAAGCCGTTCTTCAACTAGCTTGTTGGGAACACAAAGATTCTTCTCAGTTGCAAACGACACTCCGTACATATATATGGGTAGGTACTAGCTCCAACTCTATTTTACAGATAAAACTGAAGAAATTTCCAACCGACACTAGGAAACCCACTAAGAAACCAGAGTAAAATGATCATCTGCAACCCTTTCCCTTTGTGCTAGATGAATGAACGTCTCTCCACATGCTCAGTTCTGAGAGATAAGTGTGTGTGAATGCCGTCCTTCACCTAGCTTATTGGGAACACAAAGATTCTTTTCAGTTGCAAACTACACTCCATAAATATAGATGGGGATGTAGTAGCTCCAAATCGGTTTTACCGTGAAAACTGCAGGAACTTCAAACCGGCACTAGGAAACAGTCTTAGAAGCCAGAGTAAAAGTTTCTGCTGTAAACCGATTCCATTGTCCTTGGTGAATGAACGTTTCTCCACATGCTCAGTTCTGAAAGATAAGTGTGTGTGGAAGCCATCCTTCACCTAGTTTTTTGGGAACACATAGTTTCTTCTCAATTGCAAACTTCAATCCATACATATATATGGGGAGGTACTAGATCCAACTCGGTTTTACAGTGAAAACTGCAGGAAATTCAAACCGGCACTAGGAAAAAGCCTGAGAATCCAGAGTAAAAGTTTACCATGCAACCCGTTCCTTTGTGCTAGGTGAACGAAAGTCTCTCAAAATGCTCAGTTCTGAGAGAAAAGTGTGTGTGAAAGCCGACCTTAAACTAGCTTGCTGGGAACACAAAGTTTCTTTTCAGTTGCAAAATACTTTCCATACATATACATGCGGAGTTACTAGCTCAAATCGATTTTACAGTGAAAATAGCAGGAATTTCAATCCGGCACTAGGAAACAGACTGTGAATGCTGAGTAAAATTTTCCCTTCAAACCGTTCCCTTTGTGATAGATGAACGAAAGTCTATCCAAATGAACAATCCTGAGTGATAAGTGTGTGTGAAAGCAGTCCATCTCCCAGCTGGTTGGGAACACAAAGTCTCTTTAATTTGCAAACTACACGCCATAAATATATGGGGGGTATAAGCTCCAACTCGGTTTTACAGTGATAACCGCCGGAAATTCAAACCGGCACTAGGAAACATATTGGGAAACCAGAGTAAAAATATCCCTGCAACCCGTTCCTTTTGTGCTAGATGAATGACCGTCTCTTCAGATGCTCAGATCTGAGAAATAAGTGTGTGTGAAAGCCGTCCTTCAACCTGCTTGTTGGGAACACAATGATTCTATTCAGTTGCAAACCACAATCCATAAATATATAAGAGTGTGTACTAGCTCCAACTCGGGTTTACAGTGAAAACTGCAGGAACTTCAAACCGGCACTAGGAAACAGATTGAAAAACCAGAGAATATTTTCTCCTGCAACCCGTTCCCTTTGTGCTAGATGAATGACCGTCTCTTCAGATGCTCAGATTTGAAAGATAAGTGTGTGTGAAAGGCGTCATTCACCTAGCTTGTCGGGAACACAAAGTTTCTTTTCAGTTGCAAACTACACTCCATAATTATATATGGGGTGGTACTAACTCAAATCTATTTATAATAAAAACTGCAGGAATTTCAATAAGGCACTAGGAAACAGACTGATAAAGCTTAGTAAAATTTCCCCCGCATCCCGTTCCCTTTGTGCTAGATGAACGAACGTCTCTCCACATGCTCAGTTCTGAGAGAAAAGTGTGTGTGACAGCCGTTCTTCACCTAGCTTGTTGGGAAATCAAAGTTTCTTTTAAGTTGCAAATTACACTCCATAAATATATATATGGGGACGTAATAGCTCCAAGTCGGTTTTACAGTGAAAACTGCAGGGACTTCAAACCAGCACTAGGAAATAAACTCAGAACCCAGAAAATCAGTTTCTCCTGCAATCCGTTCCCTTTGTGCCAGGTGAACAATAGTCTCTCCACTAGTTCTGTTCTTAGAGATAAGTGTGTGTGTAAGCCGTCCTTCACCTAGCTTGCTGGGAACACAAACTTTCTTTTCAGTTGCAAAATACACTCCATACATATACATGCTGAGGTACTAGCTGAAATCGGTTTTACAGTGAAAATAGCAGGAATTTCAATCCTACACTTGGAAACAGACTGAAAATTCTGAGTAAAATTTTCCCTAACACCCGTTCCTTTTGTGCTAGATGAACGAATGTCTATCCACATGCTCAGTTCTGAGAGATATGTGTGTGTGAAAGCAGTCCATCTCCAAGCTTGTTGTGAACACAAATTTTCTTTTAAGTTGCAAACTACACTCCATAAATATATGGGGAAGTATAAGCTCCAACTCGGTTTTACATTGAAAACTGCAGGAACTTCAATCCGGCACTAGGAAACAGATTGAAGAACCAGAGTAAAAGTTTCACTGCAAACCGTTCCCTTTCTACTAGATGAATGAACGTCTCTCCAGATGCTCAGTTCTGAGAGATAAGTGTGTGTGAAAGCCGTCCTTCACCAAGCTTGTTGGGAACACAAAGATTCTTTTCAGTTGCAAACTACACTCCATTCTTATATATGGGGAGGTAGTAGCTCCAACACTGTTATGCAGTGAAAACTGCAGGAAATTCAAACCGGCAGTAGGAAAGAGTCTCAGAACCCAGAGTAAAAGTTTCTCCTGTAAAGCGTCCCTTTGTTCTGGGTGAACAAACGTCTCTCCACATGCTCAGTTCAGAGAGAAAATTGTGTGTGAAAGCCGGCCTTCACATAGCTTGTGGGGAACACCAAGATTCTATTCACTAGCAAACCACTATCCATACATATTTAAGGGGAGGTACTAGCTCCAACTCGGGTTTACAGTAAAAACTGCTGGAACGTTCCACCGGCAGTAGGAAACAGATTGAGTAACCAGAGAATAATTTCTCCTGCAACACGTTCCCTTTGAGGTAGATGAATGAACGTCTCTCCACATGCTCAGTTCTGAGAGATAAGTGTGTGTGAAAGCCGTACTTCACCTAGCTTGTTAGGAACACAAAGTTTGTTTTCAGTAGTAAACTACACTCCATACATATATATAGGGAGGTCATAGCTCCAACCTGGTTTTGCAGTGAAAACTGCAGGAACTTCAAAAGGCACTAGGAAACAGACTGAGAAAGGTTAGTAAAATTTCCCCTGCAACCCGTTCCCTTTGTGCTACATGAACGAAGGTCTCTCCACATGCTCAGTTCTGACAGAAAAGTGTGTGTGAAAGCCATTCTTCACCTAGTTTGTTGGGAACAAAAAGTTTCTTTCAGTTGCAATCTACACTCCATATATATATATGGGGAGGTCATAGCTCCAACTGGGTTTTACAGTGAAAACTGTAGGAACTTCAAACTGGCACTAGGAAACAGACTGAAAAACCAGAGTAAAAGTTTCTCCTGCAAAATGTTCCCTTTGTGCTAGGTGAATGAACGTCTCTCCACATACTCAGTTCTGAGAGAAAAGGGTGTGTGAAAGCCGTACTTCACCTAGCTTGTTGGGAACACAAAGTTTCTTTTCAGATGCAATCTACACTCCATATATATAGATGGGGATGTCCTAGCTCCAACTCAATTTTACAGATAAAACTGAAGAATTTCCAACCGACACTAGGAAACCCACTAAGAAACCAGAGTAAAATGATCACCTGCAACCCTATCCCTTTGTGCTAGATGAATGAACGTCTCTCCACATGCTCAGTTCTGAGAGATAAGAGTGTGTGAAACAGGCCATCTCCAAGCTTGTTGGGAACACAAAGATTCTTTTATGTTGCAAACTACACTCCATAAATATATGGGGAGGTAGAAGCTCCAACTCGGTTTTACAGTGAAATTTGCAGGAACTTCAATCCGGCACTAGGAAACAGATTGAGAAACCAGAGTAAAAATTTCATTGCAAACCGTTCCATTTGTGCTAGATGAATGAACGTCTCTCCAAAAGCTCAGTTCTGAGAGATAAGTGTGTGTGAAAGCCGTCCTTCACCAAGCTTGTTGGGAACACAAAGTATCTTTTCAGTTGCAAATTACACTCCATACATATATATTGGGAGGTAATAGCTCCAACCCTCTTTTACAGTGAAAAATGCAGGAAAATCAAACCGGCACTAGGAAACAGTCTCTGAACCCAGAGTAAAAGTTCCTCCTGTAAAGCGTCCCTTTGTCCTATGTGAACGAACGTCTCTCCACATGCTCATTTCTGAGAAATAAATGTGTGTGAAAGCCGTCCTTCAGCTAGCTTTTTGGGAACACAAAATTTCTTTTCATTTGCAAACTACAATCCACGCATATATATGGGGAGGTCCTAGCTCCAAATGGGTTTTACATTGAAAACTGCAGGAACTTCATACCGGCACTAGGGAACAGATTGAGAAACCAGAGAATAGATTCTCCTGCAACTTGTTCCCTTTGTGCAAGATGAATGAACGTCTCTCCACATGCTCAGTTCTGAGAGAAAAGTGGGTGTGAAAGCCGTCCTTCACCTAGCTTGTTGGGAACACAAAGTTTCTTTTCAGTTGCAAATTACACTCCATACTTATATATGGGGATGTTCTAGCTCAACTCTATTTTACAGTGAAAACTGCAGGAAATTCAAACCGGCACTAGGAAACAGTCTCAGAATCCAGAGTAAAATTTCTCCTGTAAACCGTCCCTTTGTCCTAGGTGAACGAACGTCTTTCCACATGCTCAGTCCTGAGAGATAAGTGTGTGTGAAAGCCGTCCTTCACCGAGCTTGTTTGGAACACAAAGTTTCTTTCCAGTTGCAAACTACAATCCACACTTATATATGGGGAGGTCGTAGATCCAACTGGTTTTTACAGTGAAAACTGCAGGAACTTCAAACTGGCACTAGGAAATAGACTGAGAAACCAGAGTAAAAATTTCTCCTTCAAACCGTCCCCTTTGTGCTAGATGAAAGAACGTCTCTCCAAATGCTCATTTCTGAGAGAAAATTGTGTGTGAAAGCCGTACTTCAAGTAGCTTGTTGGGAATACAAAATTTCTTTTCAGTTGCAAACTACATTCCATACATATATATGGGGAGGTACTAGCTCAAATCGATTTTACAGTGAAAACAGCAGGAATTCAATACGGCACTAGGAAACAGACTGAGAAAACTTAGTAAAATTTCCCCTGCAACACGTTCCATTTGTGCTAGATGAACGAACGTCTATCCACATGCTCAGTTATAAGAGATAAGTGTGTGTGAAAGCCGTCCTACATCTATCTTGTTGGGAAAACAAAGATTCTTTCAGTTGCAAACTACACTGCATAAATATATGGGGAGGTATAATCTCCAACTCGGTTTTACAGTGAAAACTACAGGAACTTCAATCCGGCACTAGTAAACAGTCTCAGAACCCAGAGTAAAAGTTTCTCATGTAAAACTTCCTTTTGTCCTAGGTGAATGAACGTCTCTCCACATGCTCAGTTCTGAGAGATAATTGTGTGTGGAAGCCGTCCTTAATCTAGCTTGTTGGGAACACAAAGTTTCTATTCAGTTGCAAACCACAATGCATACATATATAAGGGGAGGTACTAGCTCCAACTCGCATGTAAAATGAAAACTGCAGGAAATTCAAACTGGCACTAGGAACCATATTGATATACCAGAGAATAATTTCCCCTGCATCCCTTTCCCTTTGTAGTAGATGAATGAAAGTTTCTCCACATGCAAAATTCTGAGAGATAAATGTGTGTTAAAGCCGTCCTACACCTAGCTTGTTGGGAACACAAAGTTTCTTTTCAATTGTCAACTACAAACAATAAATATATATGGGGAGGTAATATTTCCAATTCGGTTTTACAGTGAAAACTGCAGGAACTTGAAACCGGCCCTAGGAATCATTCTCAGAACCCAGAGAAATAGTTTCTCCTGGAAACCGTTCCCTTTGTCCTAGATGAATGAACGTCTCTCCACATGCTCAGTTCTGAGAGATAAGTGTGTGTGAAAGCCGTACTTAAACTAACTTGTTGGGAAAACAAATATACTTCTCAGTTGCAAACTACACTCCATAAATAGATATGGGTAGGTACTAGCTCCAACTCGGTTTTATAGAGAAATCTGCAGGAACTTCCAACGGACACTAGGAAACACACTGAGATACCAGAGTAAAAGTTTCACCTCCAACCAGTTCCGTTTCTGCTAGATGAATGAATGTCTCTCCAGATGCTCAGATCTGAGAGATAAATGTGTGTGAAAGCCTTACTTCACATAGCTTGTTGGGAACACAAAATTTCTATTAGGTTGCAAATCACAATCCATACATACATATAAGGGGAGGTAGTAGCTCCAAATCGGGATTACAGTGAAAACTGAAGGAACTTCAAACCGGCACAAGAAAACAGATTGAGAAACCAGACAATACTTTCCCCTGCAACCCGCTCCCTTTGTGCTAGATGAATGAACGTCTCTCCACATGCTCAGTTCTGAGAGATAACTGTGTGTGAAAGCCGTACATCACCAAGCTTGTAGGGAACACAAAGATTCTTTTCAGTTGCAAACGACACTCCATACATATATAAGGGGAGGTAAAAGCTCCAACTCGGTTTTACAGTGAAAACTGCAGGAACTTCAATCCGGCACTAGGAAACAGTCTCAGAACCCAGAGTAAAAGTTTCTCCTGTAAAACTTCCCTTTGTCCTATGTGAACGAACGTCTCTCCACATGCTCAGTTCTGAGAGATAAGTGTGTGTGAAAGCCGTCCTTCACATAGCTTGTTGGGAACACAAAGTTTCTATTCAGTTGCAAACCACAATCCATAAATATATAAGAGGAGGTACAAGCTACAACTCGTGTTTACAGTGAAACTTCAGGAACATCAAACTGGCACTAGGAAACATATTGATAAAACAGAGATTAGTTTCCCCTGCATCCCGTCACCTTTGTGCTACATGAACGAACGTCTCTCCACATGCTCAGTTCTGAGAGATAATTGTGTGTGGAAGCCATACTTCAACTAACTTGTTGAGAACGCAAAGTTTCTTTTCAGTTGCAAACTACAATCCATACAAATATATGGGGTGGTACTAACTCCAAATGGGTTTAACAGTGAAAACTGCAGTAACTTCAAACCGGCACTAGGAAACAGATTCAGAACCCAGATAAACAGTTTCTCCTGCAACACGTTCATTTTGTGCTAGGTGAACGAACGTCTCTCCACATGCTCAATTCTGAGAGATAAGTGTGTTTGAAAGCCGTCCTTCACCTAGCTTGTTGGGAACACAAAGATACTTCTCAGTTGCAAACTACACTCCAAATATATATAAGGGTAGGTACTAGCTCCAACTCAGTTTTACAGAGAAAACTGCTGGAACTTCAAACGGACACTAGGAAACACACTGAGAAACCAGAGTAAAAGTTTCCCATGCAAACATTTCCGTTTGTGCTAAATGAATGAACGTCTCTCCAGATGCTCAGATCTGAGTGATAAATGAGTGTGAAAGCCGTACTTCACCTAGCTTGTTGGGAACACAAAGTTTCTATTCCGTTTCAAACCACAATCCATACGTACATAAGGGGAGGTACTACCTCCAACTCGCATTTACGATGAAAACTGCAGGAACTTCAAAACGGCACTAGGAAACAGATAGATAAACCACAGAATAGTTTCCCCTGCATCCCCTTCCCTTTGTGGTAGATGAATGAACGTCTCTCCACTAGCTCAGTTCTGAGAGATAAGTGTGTGTGAAAGCCGTCCTTCAACTAGCTTGTTGGGAACACAAATTTTTTTTCATTTGTTAACTACACTCCATAGATATATATGGGGAGGTATTAGCTCCAATGCGGTTTTACAGTGAAAACTGCAGGAACTTGAAACCGGCCCTAGGAAACATTCTCAGAACCCAGAGTAATAGCTTTTCCTGTAAACCATTCCAAATTTCCTAGGTGAACGAACGTCCCTCCCCATGCTCAATTCTGAGAGATAAGTGTGTGTGAAAGCCGCACTTTGCCTAGCTTGTTGGAACACAAAGTTTCATTTCTGTTGCAAAATACACCCCATACATATATATGGGGAAGTACTAGCTCCAACTCGGTTTTACAGTGAAAACTGCAGGAACTTCAAACCGGCTCTAGGAAACAGACTGAGAACCCAGAGTAACAGTTTCCCTTCTACCCGTTCCCATTGTGCCTGATGAACGAACGTCTTTCCACATGCTCAGTTCTGAGAGATAAGTGTGTGTGAAAGCCGTCCTTCACCTAGGTTGTTGGGAACACAAAGATACTTCTCAGTTGCAAACTACACTCCATAAATAGATATGGGTAGGTACAAGCTCCAACTCGGTTTTATAGAGAAAACTTCAGGAATTTCCAACGGACACTAGGAAACACACTGAGGAACCAGAGTAAAAGTTTCCCCTGGAAACCGTTCCCTTTTTGCTAGATGAATGAACGTCTCTCCACATGCTCAGATCTGAGAGGTAAATGTGTGTGAAAGCCGTACTTCACATAGCTCGTTGGGAACACAAAGTTTCTAATAAGTTGCAAACCACAGTTCATACATATATAAGGGGAGGTACTAGCTCCAACTCGTGTTTACAGTGAAAACTGCAGGAACTTCAAACTGGCACTAGAAAACAGATTGAGAGACCAGAAATTACATTCCCCTGCAACCCGCTCCCTTTGTGCTAGATGAATGAATGTCTCTCCTCATGCTCAGTTCTGAGAGATAATTGTGTGTGAAAGCCGTACATTACCAAGCTTGTTGGGAACACAAAGTTTCTATTAAGATGCAAACTACAGTCCATAAATATATATGGGGAGGTAATATCTCCAACTCGGTTTTACAGTGAAAACTGCAGGAACTTCAATCCGGCACTAGTAAACAGTCTCAGAACCCAGAGTAAAACTTTCTCCTGTAAAACTTCCCTTTATCCTAGGTGAACGAACGTCTCTCCACATGCTCAGTTCTGAGAGATAATTGTGTGTGGAAGCCGTCCTTCACCTAGCTTCTTGGGAACACAAAGTTTCTTTTCAGTTGCAAACTACACTCCTAACATATATATGGGGAGGTACAAGCTCCAACTGGGTTTTAGAGTGAAAACTGCAGGAACTTTAATCCGGCACTTGGAAAGACTCTCAAAACCCAGAGTAAATATTTCTCCTGAAAACCGTCCATTTGCCCTAGGTGAACGAACGTCTCTCCACATGCTCAGTTCTGAGAGATAAGTGTGTGTGAAAGGCGTTCTTCACCTGGCTTTGTCGGGAACACATAGCTTCTTTTAAGTGGCAAACTACACTCCATACATTTATATGGGGAGGTACGAGCTCAAATCGATTTTACAGTGAAAACTGCAAGAACTTCAATAAGGCACTAGGAAACAGACTGAGAAAACTTAGTAAAATTTCCCCTGCATCCCGTTCCATTTGTGCTTGATGAACGAACTTCTCTCCACATGCTCTGTTCTGAGAGATATGTAGGTGTGAAAGCCGTCCTTCACCTAACTTTTTGGGAACACAAAGTTTCTTCTCAGTTGCAAATTACACTCCATAGATATATATGGGGAGGTACTATCTCCAACTCGGTTTTACAGTGAAAACTGCAGGAACTTCAAACCAGCACTTGGAAACAGAATCAGAACCCAGAGAAACAGTTTCTCCTGCAACCCGTTCCCTTTGTGCTAGGTGAACAAAAGTCTCTCCACATGTTAAGTTCTGAGAGATAATTGTGTGAGAAAGCCGTCCTTCACCTAGCTTGCTGGGAACACAATGTTTCTTTTCAGTTGCAAAATACACTCCATACATATACATCCTGAGGTACTAGCTCAAATCGGTTTTACAGTGAAAACTGCCGGAACTTCAAAACGGCACTAGGAAACAGACTGAGAAATCAGAGTAAAAGTTTCTCCTGCAACCCGTTCCCTTGATGCTAGATGAACGAACGTCTCTCCACATGCTCACTTCTGAGAGATAAGTGTGTGTGAAAGCCGTCCTTCACCTAGATTTTTGGGAACACAAAGTTTCTTTACAGTTGCAAACTCCACTCCATACATATATATGGGGAGGTACAAGCTCCAAATCGGTTTTACAGTGAAAACTGCAGGAACTTTAAACCAGCACTAGGAAACATTCTCAGAACCAAGAGTAAAATTTTCTCCTGTAAACCGTTCCTTTGTCCTATGTGAACGAACGTCTCTCCACATGCTCAGTTCTGAGAGAAAACTGTGTGTGAAAGCCGACCTTCACAAAGCTTTTTGGAAACACAAAGTTTCTTTTCAGTTGCAAAATACACTCCATACATATATATGGGGAGGTAATAGCTCAAATCGGTTTTACAGTGTAAACTGCAGGAACTTCAAACTGGCACTAGAAAACAGATTGAGAAACCAGACAATACTTTCCCCTGCAACCTTCTCCCTATGTGCTAGATGAATGAACGTCTCTCCACATGCTCAGGTCTGAGAGACAATTGTGTGTGAAAGCTGTACATTACCAAGCTTGTAGGGAACACAAAGTTTCTTTTCAGTTGCAAACTACACTCCATACATATATAAGGGGAGGTAATAGCTCCAACTCGATTTTACAGTGAAAACTGCAGGAACTTCAATCCGGCACTAGGAAACAGTCTCAGAACCCAGAGTAAAAGTTTCTCCTGTAAGACTTCCCTTTGTCCTATTTGAACGAACGTCTCTCCACATGCTCAGTTCTGAGAGATAAGTGTGTGTGAAAGCCGTCCTTCACATAGCTTGTTGGGAACACAAACATTCTATTCAGTTCCAAACCACAATCCATACTTATATAAGGGGAGGTACTAGCTCCAACTCGCATTTACAATGAAAACTACAGGAACTTAAAACTGGCACTAGGAAACATATTGATAAACCTGAGAATAGTTTCCCCTGCATCCCTTTCCCTTTGTGGTAGATGAATGAAAGTTTCTCCACATGCAAAGTTCTGAGAGATAAGTGTGTGTGAAAGCCGTCCTTCACCTAGCTTGTTGGGAACACAATGTTTCTTTTCAGTTGCAAACTACACTCCATAAATATATATGGGGAGGTACTAGCTCCAATTCGATTTTACAGTGAAAACTGCAGGAACTTGAAACCGGCAGTAGGAAACATTCTCAGAACCAAGAGTAAAAATTTCTCCTGTAAAACGTTCCATTTGTCCTAGGTGAACGAAAGTCTCTCCACATGCTCAGTTCTGAGAGATATGTGTGTGTGAAAGCCGTCCTTCACCTAGCTTGTTGGGAACACAAAGATACTTCTCAGTTGCAAACTACACTCCATAAATATATATGGGTAGGTACTAGCTCCAACTCAGTTTTACAGAGAAAACTGCAGGAACTTCCAACGGACACTAGGAAACACACTGATAAACCAGAGTAAAAGTTTCCCCTTCAACCGGTTACCTTTGTGCTAAATGAACGAACGTCTCTCCAGATGCTCAGATCTGAGAGATAAAAGTTTGTGAAAGGCGTACTTCACTTAGCTTGTTGGGAATAAAATATTCTATTCAGTTGCATATCACAATCCATACATATATAAGGGGAGGATCTAGCTCCAACTCGGGTTTACAGTGAAAACTGCAGGAACTTCAAACCGGCACTAGGAAACAGATTGAGAAACCAGAGAATACTTTCCCCGGCAACCCGTTCCTTTTGTGCTATATGAACAAACGTCTCTCCACATGCTCAGTTCTGAGAGATAATTGTGTGTGAAAGCCATTCTTCACCTAGCTTGTTGAGAACGCAAAGTTTCTTTTCAGTTGCAAACAACACTCCATACATTTATAAGGGGTGGAACTAGCTCCAACTGTGTTTTACAGTGAAAAAAGCAGGAACTTCAAACCGACACTACGAAACAGACTCAGAACCCAGAGAAAAAGTTTCTCCTGCAACCCTTTCACTTTTTGCTAGGTGAACGAACGTCTCTCCACATGCTCAATTCTGAGTGATAATTGTGTGTGAAAGCCGTTCTTCACATAGCTTGTTGGGAACACAAAGATACTTCTCAGTTGCAAACTACATTCCACAAATATATATCGGTAGGTACTAGCTCCAACACGGTTTAACAGAGAAAATTGCAGGAACTTCCAACGGACACTAGGAAACACACTGAGAAACCAGGGTAAAAGTTTCCCCTGCAACACTTCCCCTTTGTGCTAGATGAATGAACGTCTCTACAGATGCTCAGTTCTGAGAGATAAATGTGTGTGAAAGCCTATTTCACATAGTTTGTTGGGAACACAAAGTTTCTATTAAGTTGCAAACCGCAATCCATACATATGTAAGGGGAGGTACTAGCTCCAAACCCGGTTTACAGTGAAAACTACAGGAACTTCTAACCGGCACAAGAAAACAGATTGAGAAACCAGACATTACTTTCCCTGCAACCCGCTCCCTTTGTGCTAGATGAATGAACGTCTGTCCACATGCTCAGTTCTGAGAGATAAGTGTGTGTGAAAGCCATATATCAACAAACTTGTTGGGAACACAAAGTTTCTTTTCTGTTGCAAACTACACTCCATACATATATATGAGGAGGTACTAGCTCCAACTAGGTTTTACAGTGAAAACTGCAGGAACTTCAATCCAGCACTAGGAAACAGAATCAGAACCCAGAGAAACAGTTTCTCCTGCAACCCGTTCCCTTTGTGCTAGGTGAACAAAAGTCTCTCCACATGTTAAGTTCTGAGAGATAATTGTGTGAGAAAGCCGTCCTTCACCTAGCTTGCTGGGAACACAATGTTTCTTTTCAGTTGCAAAATACACTCCATACATATACATCCTGAGGTACTAGCTCAAATCGGTTTTACAGTGAAAACTGCCGGAACTTCAAAACGGCACTAGGAAACAGACTGAGAAATCAGAGTAAAAGTTTCTCCTGCAACCCGTTCCCTTGATGCTAGATGAACGAACGTCTCTCCACATGCTCACTTCTGAGAGATAAGTGTGTGTGAAAGCCGTCCTTCACCTAGATTTTTGGGAACACAAAGTTTCTTTACAGTTGCAAACTCCACTCCATACATATATATGGGGAGGTACAAGCTCCAAATCGGTTTTACAGTGAAAACTGCAGGAACTTTAAACCAGCACTAGGAAACATTCTCAGAACCAAGAGTAAAATTTTCTCCTGTAAACCGTTCCTTTGTCCTATGTGAACGAACGTCTCTCCACATGCTCAGTTCTGAGAGAAAACTGTGTGTGAAAGCCGACCTTCACAAGCTTTTTGGAAACACAAAGTTTCTTTTCAGTTGCAAAATACACTCCATACATATATATGGGGAGGTAATAGCTCAAATCGGTTTTACAGTGTAAACTGCAGGAACTTCAAACTGGCACTAGAAAACAGATTGAGAAACCAGACAATACTTTCCCCTGCAACCTTCTCCCTATGTGCTAGATGAATGAACGTCTCTCCACATGCTCAGGTCTGAGAGACAATTGGTGTGTGAAAGCTGTACATTACCAAGCTTGTAGGGAACACAAAGTTTCTTTTCAGTTGCAAACTACACTCCATACATATATAAGGGGAGGTAATAGCTCCAACTCGATTTTACAGTGAAAACTGCAGGAACTTCAATCCGGCACTAGGAAACAGTCTCAGAACCCAGAGTAAAAGTTTCTCCTGTAAGACTTCCCTTTGTCCTATTTGAACGAACGTCTCTCCACATGCTCAGTTCTGAGAGATAAGTGTGTGTGAAAGCCGTCCTTCACATAGCTTGTTGGGAACACAAACATTCTATTCAGTTCCAAACCACAATCCATACTTATATAAGGGGAGGTACTAGCTCCAACTCGCATTTACAATGAAAACTACAGGAACTTAAAACTGGCACTAGGAAACATATTGATAAACCTGAGAATAGTTTCCCCTGCATCCCTTTCCCTTTGTGGTAGATGAATGAAAGTTTCTCCACATGCAAAGTTCTGAGAGATAAGTGTGTGTGAAAGCCGTCCTTCACCTAGCTTGTTGGGAACACAATGTTTCTTTTCAGTTGCAAACTACACTCCATAAATATATATGGGGAGGTACTAGCTCCAATTCGATTTTACAGTGAAAACTGCAGGAACTTGAAACCGGCAGTAGGAAACATTCTCAGAACCAAGAGTAAAAATTTCTCCTGTAAAACGTTCCATTTGTCCTAGGTGAACGAAAGTCTCTCCACATGCTCAGTTCTGAGAGATATGTGTGTGTGAAAGCCGTCCTTCACCTAGCTTGTTGGGAACACAAAGATACTTCTCAGTTGCAAACTACACTCCATAAATATATATGGGTAGGTACTAGCTCCAACTCAGTTTTACAGAGAAAACTGCAGGAACTTCCAACGGACACTAGGAAACACACTGATAAACCAGAGTAAAAGTTTCCCCTTCAACCGGTTACCTTTGTGCTAAATGAACGAACGTCTCTCCAGATGCTCAGATCTGAGAGATAAAAGTTTGTGAAAGGCGTACTTCACTTAGCTTGTTGGGAATAAAATATTCTATTCAGTTGCATATCACAATCCATACATATATAAGGGGAGGATCTAGCTCCAACTCGGGTTTACAGTGAAAACTGCAGGAACTTCAAACCGGCACTAGGAAACAGATTGAGAAACCAGAGAATACTTTCCCCGGCAACCCGTTCCTTTTGTGCTATATGAACAAACGTCTCTCCACATGCTCAGTTCTGAGAGATAATTGTGTGTGAAAGCCATTCTTCACCTAGCTTGTTGAGAACGCAAAGTTTCTTTTCAGTTGCAAACAACACTCCATACATTTATAAGGGGTGGAACTAGCTCCAACTGTGTTTTACAGTGAAAAAAGCAGGAACTTCAAACCGACACTACGAAACAGACTCAGAACCCAGAGAAAAAGTTTCTCCTGCAACCCTTTCACTTTTTGCTAGGTGAACGAACGTCTCTCCACATGCTCAATTCTGAGTGATAATTGTGTGTGAAAGCCGTTCTTCACATAGCTTGTTGGGAACACAAAGATACTTCTCAGTTGCAAACTACATTCCACAAATATATATCGGTAGGTACTAGCTCCAACACGGTTTAACAGAGAAAATTGCAGGAACTTCCAACGGACACTAGGAAACACACTGAGAAACCAGGGTAAAAGTTTCCCCTGCAACACTTCCCCTTTGTGCTAGATGAATGAACGTCTCTACAGATGCTCAGTTCTGAGAGATAAATGTGTGTGAAAGCCTATTTCACATAGTTTGTTGGGAACACAAAGTTTCTATTAAGTTGCACACCGCAATCCATACATATGTAAGGGGAGGTACTAGCTCCAAACCCGGTTTACAGTGAAAACTACAGGAACTTCTAACCGGCACTAGAAACAGATTGAGAAACCAGACATTACTTTCCCTGCAACCCGCTCCCTTTGTGCTAGATGAATGAACGTCTGTCCACATGCTCAGTTCTGAGAGATAAGTGTGTGTGAAAGCCATATATCAACAAACTTGTTGGGAACACAAAGTTTCTTTTCTGTTGCAAACTACACTCCATACATATATATGGGGAGGTACTAGCTCCAACTAGGTTTTACAGTGAAAACTGCAGGAACTTCAATCCAGCACTAGGAAACAGTCTCAGAACCCCGAGTACAAGTTTCTCCTGTAAACCGTTCCCTTTGTCCTAGGTGAACGAACGTCTCTCCACATGCTCAGATCTGAGAGGTAAGTGTGTATGAAAGCCGTCCTTCACCTAGCTTGTTGGGAAAACAAAGTTTCTTTTCATTTTCAAACAACACTCCATACATATATATGTGGAGGTACTAGCTCCAATTCAGTTTTACAGTGAAAATTGCAGGAACTTCAAACCGGCTCTAGGAAACAGACTGAGAAAACAGAGTAAAAGTTTCACATGCTAACCATTCCCATTGTGCTGGATGAACGATCGTCTATCCACATGCTCAGTTCTGAGAGATAATTGTGTGTGAAAGCAATCCTTCAACTAGCTTGAGGAGAACGCAAAGTTTCTTTTCAGTTGCAAACTACACTCCGTATATATATATGGGTGCTACTAGCTCCAACTAGGTTTTACAGTGAAAAGTGCAGGAAATTCAAACCGGCACTAGGAAACAGACTCAGAACCCAGAGAAAAAGTTTCTCCTGCAACACGTTCACTTTGTGCTAGGTGAACGAACGTTCTCCACATGCTCAGTTCTGAGAGATATATGTGTGTGAAAGCCGCACTTCACCTAGCTTGTTGGGAACACAAAGATTCTTTTAATTTGCAAACTACACTTCATACATATATATGGGGAAGTCCAAGCTCCTAATGTATTTTACAGTGAAAACTGCAGGAACTTCAATACGGCACTAGGAAACAGACTGAGAAAGCTTAGTAAAATTTCCCCTGCAACCCGTTCACTTTGTGCTAGATGAACGAACGTCTCTACACATGCTCAGTTCTAGAGATAAGTGTGTGTGAAAGCCGCCCTTCACCTAGCTTGTTGGGAACACAAAGTTTCTTTTCAGTTGCAAACTGCATTCCATACATATATATGGGGAGGTACTAGCTCCAACTCGGTTTTACAGAGAAAACTGCTGGAACTTCAGATCGGCACTAGGAAACAGACGCAGAACCGAGAGAAACAGTTTTTCCTGCAACCCATTCAATTTGTGCTAGGTGAACGAAAGTCTCTCCACATGCTCAGTTCTCAAGGATAACTGTGTGAGAAAGCCGTCCTTCACCTAGCTTGTTGGGAACACAAAGATTCTTTTCAGTTGCAAACTACACTCCATAATTATATAAGGTTAGGGACTAGATCCAGCTCGGTTTTACAGAGAAAACTGCAGGAACTTAAAACCAACACTAGGAAACACACTGAGATACCAGAGTAAAAGTTTCCCCTGCAACCCGTTCCCTTTGTGCTAGATGAGTGAACGTCTCTCCAGATGCTCAGATCAGAGAGATAAGTGTGTCTGAAAGCCGTCCTTCACCTAGCTTGTTGGGAATACAAAGTTTCTATTCAGTTGCCAACCACAATCCATACATATATAAGGGGAGGTAAGAGCTCCAACTCGGGTTACAGTGAAAACTGCAGGAACGTCAAACTGGCACAAGAAAACAGATTGAGAAACCAGACAATAGATTCTCCTGCAACCCGCTACCTTTGTGCTAGAAGAATGAACGTCTCTCCACATGCTCAGTTCTCAGAGATAACTGTACGTGAAAGCCGTCCTTCACCTAGCTTGTTGGGAACACAAAGATTTTTTTTCAGTTGCAAACTACACTCCATACATATATATGGGGAGGTACTAGCTCAAATCGGTTTTACAGTGTAAACTGCAGGAACTTCAATCCGGCACTAGGAAACAGTCTCAGAACCCAGAGTAAAAGTTTCTCCTGTAAAACTTCCCTTTGTCCTATGTGAACGAACGTCTCTCCACATGCTAAGTTCTGAGAGATAACTGTGTGTGAAAGCTGACCTTCACATAGCTTTTTGGAAACACAAAGTTTCTTTTCAGTTGCAAACTACACTCCATACATATATATGGGGAGGTACTAGCTCCAACTCGGATTTACAGTGAAAAATGCAGGAACTTCAAACCGGCTCTAGGAAACAGACTGAGAATCCAGAGTAAAACTTTCCCAGGTACCCGTTCCCATTGTGCTGGATGAACGAATATCTCTCCACTTGCTCTGTTCTGAGAGATAAGTGTGAGTGAAAGCCGTCCTTCACCTAGCTTCTTGGGAACACAAAGTTTCTTTTCAGTTGCAAACTACACTCCTAACATATATATGGGGAGGTACAAGCTCCAACTGGGTTTTAGAGTGAAAACTGCAGGAACTTCAATCCGGCACTTGGAAAGACTCTCAAAACCCAGAGTAAATGTTTCTCCTGTAAACCGTCCATTTGCCCTAGGTGAACGAACGTCTCTCCACATGCTCAGTTCTGAGAGATAAGTGTGTGTGAAAGGCGTCCTTCACCTGGCTTGTCGGGAACACATAGCTTCTTTTAAGTGCAAACTACACTCCATATATTTATAAGGTGAGGTACGAGCTCAAATCAATTTTACAGTGAAAACTGCAAGAACTTCAATAAGGCACTAGGAAACAGACTGAGAAAACTTAGTAAAATTTCCCCTGCATCCCGTTCCATTTGTGCTTGATGAACGAACTTCTCTCCACATGCTCTGTTCTGAGAGATATGTAGGTGTGAAAGCCGTCCTTCACCTAACTTTTTGGGAACACAAAGTTTCTTCTCAGTTGCAAATTACACTCCATAGATATATATGGGGAGGTACTATCTCCAACTCGGTTTTACAGTGAAAACTGCAGGAACTTCAAATCAGCACTTGGAAACAGAATCAGAACCCAGAGAAACAGTTTCTCCTGCAACCCGTTCCCTTTGTGCTAGGTGAACAAAAGTCTCTCCACATGTTAAGTTCTGAGAGATAATTGTGTGAGAAAGCCGTCCTTCACCTAGCTTGCTGGGAACACAATGTTTCTTTTCAGTTGCAAAATACACTCCATACATATACATCCTGAGGTACTAGCTCAAATCGGTTTTACAGTGAAAACTGCCGGAACTTCAAAACGGCACTAGGAAACAGACTGAGAAATCAGAGTAAAAGTTTCTCCTGCAACCCGTTCCCTTGATGCTAGATGAACGAACGTCTCTCCACATGCTCACTTCTGAGAGATAAGTGTGTGTGAAAGCCGTCCTTCACCTAGATTTTTGGGAACACAAAGTTTCTTTACAGTTGCAAACTCCACTCCATACATATATATGGGGAGGTACAAGCTCCAAATCGGTTTTACAGTGAAAACTGCAGGAACTTTAAACCAGCACTAGGAAACATTCTCAGAACCAAGAGTAAAATTTTCTCCTGTAAACCGTTCCTTTGTCCTATGTGAACGAACGTCTCTCCACATGCTCAGTTCTGAGAGAAAACTGTGTGTGAAAGCCGACCTTCACAAAGCTTTTTGGAAACACAAAGTTTCTTTTCAGTTGCAAAATACACTCCATACATATATATGGGGAGGTAATAGCTCAAATCGGTTTTACAGTGTAAACTGCAGGAACTTCAAACTGGCACTAGAAAACAGATTGAGAAACCAGACAATACTTTCCCCTGCAACCTTCTCCCTATGTGCTAGATGAATGAACGTCTCTCCACATGCTCAGGTCTGAGAGACAATTGTGTGTGAAAGCTGTACATTACCAAGCTTGTAGGGAACACAAAGTTTCTTTTCAGTTGCAAACTACACTCCATACATATATAAGGGGAGGTAATAGCTCCAACTCGATTTTACAGTGAAAACTGCAGGAACTTCAATCCGGCACTAGGAAACAGTCTCAGAACCCAGAGTAAAGTTTCTCCTGTAAGACTTCCCTTTGTCCTATTTGAACGAACGTCTCTCCACATGCTCAGTTCTGAGAGATAAGTGTGTGTGAAAGCCGTCCTTCACATAGCTTGTTGGGAACACAAACATTCTATTCAGTTCCAAACCACAATCCATACTTATATAAGGGGAGGTACTAGCTCCAACTCGCATTTACAATGAAAACTACAGGAACTTAAAACTGGCACTAGGAAACATATTGATAAACCTGAGAATAGTTTCCCCTGCATCCCTTTCCCTTTGTGGTAGATGAATGAAAGTTTCTCCACATGCAAAGTTCTGAGAGATAAGTGTGTGTGAAAGCCGTCCTTCACCTAGCTTGTTGGGAACACAATGTTTCTTTTCAGTTGCAAACTACACTCCATAAATATATATGGGGAGGTACTAGCTCCAATTCGATTTTACAGTGAAAACTGCAGGAACTTGAAACCGGCAGTAGGAAACATTCTCAGAACCAAGAGTAAAAAATTTCTCCTGTAAAACGTTCCATTTGTCCTAGGTGAACGAAAGTCTCTCCACATGCTCAGTTCTGAGAGATATGTGTGTGTGAAAGCCGTCCTTCACCTAGCTTGTTGGGAACACAAAGATACTTCTCAGTTGCAAACTACACTCCATAAATATATATGGGTAGGTACTAGCTCCAACTCAGTTTTACAGAGAAAACTGCAGGAACTTCCAACGGACACTAGGAAACACACTGATAAACCAGAGTAAAAGTTTCCCCTTCAACCGGTTACCTTTGTGCTAAATGAACGAACGTCTCTCCAGATGCTCAGATCTGAGAGATAAAAGTTTGTGAAAGGCGTACTTCACTTAGCTTGTTGGGAATAAAATATTCTATTCAGTTGCATATCACAATCCATACATATATAAGGGGAGGATCTAGCTCCAACTCGGGTTTACAGTGAAAACTGCAGGAACTTCAAACCGGCACTAGGAAACAGATTGAGAAACCAGAGAATACTTTCCCGGCAACCCGTTCCTTTTGTGCTATATGAACAAACGTCTCTCCACATGCTCAGTTCTGAGAGATAATTGTGTGTGAAAGCCATTCTTCACCTAGCTTGTTGAGAACGCAAAGTTTCTTTTCAGTTGCAAACAACACTCCATACATTTATAAGGGGTGGAACTAGCTCCAACTGTGTTTTACAGTGAAAAAAGCAGGAACTTCAAACCGACACTACGAAACAGACTCAGAACCCAGAGAAAAAGTTTCTCCTGCAACCCTTTCACTTTTTGCTAGGTGAACGAACGTCTCTCCACATGCTCAATTCTGAGTGATAATTGTGTGTGAAAGCCGTTCTTCACATAGCTTGTTGGGAACACAAAGATACTTCTCAGTTGCAAACTACATTCCACAAATATATATCGGTAGGTACTAGCTCCAACACGGTTTAACAGAGAAAATTGCAGGAACTTCCAACGGACACTAGGAAACACACTGAGAAACCAGGGTAAAAGTTTCCCCTGCAACACTTCCCCTTTGTGCTAGATGAATGAACGTCTCTACAGATGCTCAGTTCTGAGAGATAAATGTGTGTGAAAGCCTATTTCACATAGTTTGTTGGGAACACAAAGTTTCTATTAAGTTGCACACCGCAATCCATACATATGTAAGGGGAGGTACTAGCTCCAAACCCGGTTTACAGTGAAAACTACAGGAACTTCTAAACGGCACTAGAAAACAGATTGAGAAACCAGACATTACTTTCCCTGCAACCCGCTCCCTTTGTGCTAGATGAATGAACGTCTGTCCACATGCTCAGTTCTGAGAGATAAGTGTGTGTGAAAGCCATATATCAACAAACTTGTTGGGAACACAAAGTTTCTTTTCTGTTGCAAACTACACTCCATACATATATATGGGGAGGTACTAGCTCCAACTAGGTTTTACAGTGAAAACTGCAGGAACTTCAATCCAGCACTAGGAAACAGTCTCAGAACCCGAGTACAAGTTTCTCCTGTAAACCGTTCCCTTTGTCCTAGGTGAACGAACGTCTCTCCACATGCTCAGATCTGAGAGGTAAGTGTGTATGAAAGCCGTCCTTCACCTAGCTTGTTGGGAAAACAAAGTTTCTTTTCATTTTCAAACAACACTCCATACATATATATGTGGAGGTACTAGCTCCAATTCAGTTTTACAGTGAAAATTGCAGGAACTTCAAACCGGCTCTAGGAAACAGACTGAGAAAACAGAGTAAAAGTTTCACATGCTAACCATTCCCATTGTGCTGGATGAACGATCGTCTATCCACATGCTCAGTTCTGAGAGATAATTGTGTGTGAAAGCAATCCTTCAACTAGCTTGAGGAGAACGCAAAGTTTCTTTTCAGTTGCAAACTACACTCCGTATATATATATGGGTGCTACTAGCTCCAACTAGGTTTTACAGTGAAAAGTGCAGGAAATTCAAACCGGCACTAGGAAACAGACTCAGAACCCAGAGAAAAAGTTTCTCCTGCAACACGTTCACTTTGTGCTAGGTGAACGAACGTTCTCCACATGCTCAGTTCTGAGAGATATATGTGTGTGAAAGCCGCACTTCACCTAGCTTGTTGGGAACACAAAGATTCTTTTAATTTGCAAACTACACTTCATACATATATATGGGGAAGTCCAAGCTCCTAATGTATTTTACAGTGAAAACTGCAGGAACTTCAATACGGCACTAGGAAACAGACTGAGAAAGCTTAGTAAAATTTCCCCTGCAACCCGTTCACTTTGTGCTAGATGAACGAACGTCTCTACACATGCTCAGTTCTAGAGATAAGTGTGTGTGAAAGCCGCCCTTCACCTAGCTTGTTGGGAACACAAAGTTTCTTTTCAGTTGCAAACTGCATTCCATACATATATATGGGGAGGTACTAGCTCCAACTCGGTTTTACAGAGAAAACTGCTGGAACTTCAGATCGGCACTAGGAAACAGACGCAGAACCGAGAGAAACAGTTTTTCCTGCAACCCATTCAATTTGTGCTAGGTGAACGAAAGTCTCTCCACATGCTCAGTTCTCAAGGATAACTGTGTGAGAAAGCCGTCCTTCACCTAGCTTGTTGGGAACACAAAGATTCTTTTCAGTTGCAAACTACACTCCATAATTATATAAGGTTAGGGACTAGATCCAGCTCGGTTTTACAGAGAAAACTGCAGGAACTTAAAACCAACACTAGGAAACACACTGAGATACCAGAGTAAAAGTTTCCCCTGCAACCCGTTCCCTTTGTGCTAGATGAGTGAACGTCTCTCCAGATGCTCAGATCAGAGAGATAAGTGTGTCTGAAAGCCGTCCTTCACCTAGCTTGTTGGGAATACAAAGTTTCTATTCAGTTGCCAACCACAATCCATACATATATAAGGGGAGGTAAGAGCTCCAACTCGGGTTACAGTGAAAACTGCAGGAACGTCAAACTGGCACAAGAAAACAGATTGAGAAACCAGACAATAGATTCTCCTGCAACCCGCTACCTTTGTGCTAGAAGAATGAACGTCTCTCCACATGCTCAGTTCTCAGAGATAACTGTACGTGAAAGCCGTCCTTCACCTAGCTTGTTGGGAACACAAAGATTTTTTTCAGTTGCAAACTACACTCCATACATATATATGGGGAGGTACTAGCTCAAATCGGTTTTACAGTGTAAACTGCAGGAACTTCAATCCGGCACTAGGAAACAGTCTCAGAACCCAGAGTAAAAGTTTCTCCTGTAAAACTTCCCTTTGTCCTATGTGAACGAACGTCTCTCCACATGCTAAGTTCTGAGAGATAACTGTGTGTGAAAGCTGACCTTCACATAGCTTTTTGGAAACACAAAGTTTCTTTTCAGTTGCAAACTACACTCCATACATATATATGGGGAGGTACTAGCTCCAACTCGGATTTACAGTGAAAAATGCAGGAACTTCAAACCGGCTCTAGGAAACAGACTGAGAATCCAGATTAAAACTTTCCCAGGTACCCGTTCCCATTGTGCTGGATGAACGAATATCTCTCCACTTGCTCTGTTCTGAGAGATAAGTGTGAGTGAAAGCCGTCCTTCACCTAGCTTCTTGGGAACACAAAGTTTCTTTTCAGTTGCAAACTACACTCCTAACATATATATGGGGAGGTACAAGCTCCAACTGGGTTTTAGAGTGAAAACTGCAGGAACTTTAATCCGGCACTTGGAAAGACTCTCAAAACCCAGAGTAAATGTTTCTCCTGTAAACCGTCCATTTGCCCTAGGTGAACGAACGTCTCTCCACATGCTCAGTTCTGAGAGATAAGTGTGTGTGAAAGGCGTCCTTCACCTGGCTTGTCGGGAACACATAGCTTCTTTTAAGTGCAAACTACACTCCATATATTTATAAGGTGAGGTACGAGCTCAAATCAATTTTACAGTGAAAACTGCAAGAACTTCAATAAGGCACTAGGAAACAGACTGAGAAAACTTAGTAAAATTTCCCCTGCATCCCGTTCCATTTGTGCTTGATGAACGAACTTCTCTCCACATGCTCTGTTCTGAGAGATATGTAGGTGTGAAAGCCGTCCTTCACCTAACTTTTTGGGAACACAAAGTTTCTTCTCAGTTGCAAATTACACTCCATAGATATATATGGGGAGGTACTATCTCCAACTCGGTTTTACAGTGAAAACTGCAGGAACTTCAAATCAGCACTTGGAAACAGAATCAGAACCCAGAGAAACAGTTTCCCCTGCAAACCGTTCCCTTTGTGCTAGGTGAACAAAAGTCTCTCCACATGTTAAGTTCTGAGAGATAATTGTGTGAGAAAGCCGTCCTTCACCTAGCTTGCTGGGAACACAATGTTTCTTTTCAGTTGCAAAATACACTCCATACATATACATCCTGAGGTACTAGCTCAAATCGGTTTTACAGTGAAAACTGCCGGAACTTCAAAACGGCACTAGGAAACAGACTGAGAAATCAGAGTAAAAGTTTCTCCTGCAACCCGTTCCCTTGATTCTAGATGAACGAACGTCTCTCCACATGCTCACTTCTGAGAGATAAGTGTGTGTGAAAGCCGTCCTTCACCTAGATTTTTGGGAACACAAAGTTTCTTTACAGTTGCAAACTCCACTCCATACATATATATGGGGAGGTACAAGCTCCAAATCGGTTTTACAGTGAAAACTGCAGGAACTTTAAACCAGCACTAGGAAATATTCTCAGAACCAAGAGTAAAAGTTTCTCCTGTAAACCGTTCCTTTGTCCTATGTGAACGAACGTCTCTCCACATGCTCAGTTCTGAGAGAAAACTGTGTGTGAAAGCCGACCTTCACAAAGCTTTTTGGAAACACAAAGTTTCTTTTCAGTTGCAAAATACACTCCATACATATATATGGGGAGGTAATAGCTCAAATCGGTTTTACAGTGTAAACTGCAGGAACTTCAAACTGGCACTAGAAAACAGATTGAGAAACCAGACAATACTTTCCCCTGCAACCTTCTCCCTATGTGCTAGATGAATGAACGTCTCTCCACATGCTCAGGTCTGAGAGACAATTGTGTGTGAAAGCTGTACATTACCAAGCTTGTAGGGAACACAAAGTTTCTTTTCAGTTGCAAACTACACTCCATACATATATAAGGGGAGGTAATAGCTCCAACTCGATTTTACAGTGAAAACTGCAGGAACTTCAATCCGGCACTAGGAAACAGTCTCAGAACCCAGAGTAAAAGTTTCTCCTGTAAGACTTCCCTTTGTCCTATTTGAACGAACGTCTCTCCACATGCTCAGTTCTGAGAGATAAGTGTGTGTGAAAGCCGTCCTTCACATAGCTTGTTGGGAACACAAACATTCTATTCAGTTCCAAACCACAATCCATACTTATATAAGGGGAGGTACTAGCTCCAACTCGCATTTACAATGAAAACTACAGGAACTTAAAACTGGCACTAGGAAACATATTGATAAACCTGAGAATAGTTTCCCCTGCATCCCTTTCCCTTTGTGGTAGATGAATGAAAGTTTCTCCACATGCAAAGTTCTGAGAGATAAGTGTGTGTGAAAGCCGTCCTTCACCTAGCTTGTTGGGAACACAATGTTTCTTTTCAGTTGCAAACTACACTCCATAAATATATATGGGGAGGTACTAGCTCCAATTCGATTTTACAGTGAAAACTGCAGGAACTTGAAACCGGCAGTAGGAAACATTCTCAGAACCAAGAGTAAAAATTTCTCCTGTAAAACGTTCCATTTGTCCTAGGTGAACAAAAGTCTCTCCACATGCTCAGTTCTGAGAGATATGTGTGTGTGAAAGCCGTCCTTCACCTAGCTTGTTGGGAACACAAAGATACTTCTCAGTTGCAAACTACACTCCATAAATATATATGGGTAGGTACTAGCTCCAACTCAGTTTTACAGAGAAAACTGCAGGAACTTCCAACGGACACTAAGAAACACACTGATAAACCAGAGTAAAAGTTTCCCCTTCAACCGGTTACCTTTGTGCTAAATGAACGAACGTCTCTCCAGATGCTCAGATCTGAGAGATAAAAGTTTGTGAAAGGCGTACTTCACTTAGCTTGTTGGGAATAAAATATTCTATTCAGTTGCATATCACAATCCATACATATATAAGGGGAGGATCTAGCTCCAACTCGGGTTTACAGTGAAAACTGCAGGAACTTCAAACCGGCACTAGGAAACAGATTGAGAAACCAGAGAATACTTTCCCCGGCAACCCGTTCCTTTTGTGCTATATGAACAAACGTCTCTCCACATGCTCAGTTCTGAGAGATAATTGTGTGTGAAAGCCATTCTTCACCTAGCTTGTTGAGAACGCAAAGTTTCTTTTCAGTTGCAAACAACACTCCATACATTTATAAGGGGTGGAACTAGCTCCAACTGTGTTTTACAGTGAAAAAAGCAGGAACTTCAAACCGACACTACGAAACAGACTCAGAACCCAGAGAAAAAGTTTCTCCTGCAACCCTTTCACTTTTTGCTAGGTGAACGAACGTCTCTCCACATGCTCAATTCTGAGTGATAATTGTGTGTGAAAGCCGTTCTTCACATAGCTTGTTGGGAACACAAAGATACTTCTCAGTTGCAAACTACATTCCACAAATATATATCGGTAGGTACTAGCTCCAACACGGTTTAACAGAGAAAATTGCAGGAACTTCCAACGGACACTAGGAAACACACTGAGAAACCAGGGTAAAAGTTTCCCCTGCAACACTTCCCCTTTGTGCTAGATGAATGAACGTCTCTACAGATGCTCAGTTCTGAGAGATAAATGTGTGTGAAAGCCTATTTCACATAGTTTGTTGGGAACACAAAGTTTCTATTAAGTTGCACACCGCAATCCATACATATGTAAGGGGAGGTACTAGCTCCAAACCCGGTTTACAGTGAAAACTACAGGAACTTCTAACCGGCACTAGAAAACAGATTGAGAAACCAGACATTACTTTCCCTGCAACCCGCTCCCTTTGTGCTAGATGAATGAACGTCTGTCCACATGCTCAGTTCTGAGAGATAAGTGTGTGTGAAAGCCATATATCAACAAACTTGTTGGGAACACAAAGTTTCTTTTCTGTTGCAAACTACACTCCATACATATATATGGGGAGGTACTAGCTCCAACTAGGTTTTACAGTGAAAACTGCAGGAACTTCAATCCAGCACTAGGAAACAGTCTCAGAACCCCGAGTACAAGTTTCTCCTGTAAACCGTTCCCTTTGTCCTAGGTGAACGAACGTCTCTCCACATGCTCAGATCTGAGAGGTAAGTGTGTATGAAAGCCGTCCTTCACCTAGCTTGTTGGGAAAACAAAGTTTCTTTTCATTTTCAAACAACACTCCATACATATATATGTGGAGGTACTAGCTCCAATTCAGTTTTACAGTGAAAATTGCAGGAACTTCAAACCGGCTCTAGGAAACAGACTGAGAAAACAGAGTAAAAGTTTCACATGCTAACCATTCCCATTGTGCTGGATGAACGATCGTCTATCCACATGCTCAGTTCTGAGAGATAATTGTGTGTGAAAGCAATCCTTCAACTAGCTTGAGGAGAACGCAAAGTTTCTTTTCAGTTGCAAACTACACTCCGTATATATATGGGTGCTACTAGCTCCAACTAGGTTTTACAGTGAAAAGTGCAGGAAATTCAAACCGGCACTAGGAAACAGACTCAGAACCCAGAGAAAAAGTTTCTCCTGCAACACGTTCACTTTGTGCTAGGTGAACGAACGTTCTCCACATGCTCAGTTCTGAGAGATATATGTGTGTGAAAGCCGCACTTCACCTAGCTTGTTGGGAACACAAAGATTCTTTTAATTTGCAAACTACACTTCATACATATATATGGGGAAGTCCAAGCTCCTAATGTATTTTACAGTGAAACTGCAGGAACTTCAATACGGCACTAGGAAACAGACTGAGAAAGCTTAGTAAAATTTCCCCTGCAACCCGTTCACTTTGTGCTAGATGAACGAACGTCTCTACACATGCTCAGTTCTAGAGATAAGTGTGTGTGAAAGCCGCCCTTCACCTAGCTTGTTGGGAACACAAAGTTTCTTTTCAGTTGCAAACTGCATTCCATACATATATATGGGGAGGTACTAGCTCCAACTCGGTTTTACAGAGAAAACTGCTGGAACTTCAGATCGGCACTAGGAAACAGACGCAGAACCGAGAGAAACAGTTTTTCCTGCAACCCATTCAATTTGTGCTAGGTGAACGAAAGTCTCTCCACATGCTCAGTTCTCAAGGATAACTGTGTGAGAAAGCCGTCCTTCACCTAGCTTGTTGGGAACACAAAGATTCTTTTCAGTTGCAAACTACACTCCATAATTATATAAGGTTAGGGACTAGATCCAGCTCGGTTTTACAGAGAAAACTGCAGGAACTTAAAACCAACACTAGGAAACACACTGAGATACCAGAGTAAAAGTTTCCCCTGCAACCCGTTCCCTTTGTGCTAGATGAGTGAACGTCTCTCCAGATGCTCAGATCAGAGAGATAAGTGTGTCTGAAAGCCGTCCTTCACCTAGCTTGTTGGGAATACAAAGTTTCTATTCAGTTGCCAACCACAATCCATACATATATAAGGGGAGGTAAGAGCTCCAACTCGGGTTACAGTGAAAACTGCAGGAACGTCAAACTGGCACAAGAAAACAGATTGAGAAACCAGACAATAGATTCTCCTGCAACCCGCTACCTTTGTGCTAGAAGAATGAACGTCTCTCCACATGCTCAGTTCTCAGAGATAACTGTACGTGAAAGCCGTCCTTCACCTAGCTTGTTGGGAACACAAAGATTTTTTTCAGTTGCAAACTACACTCCATACATATATATGGGGAGGTACTAGCTCAAATCGGTTTTACAGTGTAAACTGCAGGAACTTCAATCCGGCACTAGGAAACAGTCTCAGAACCCAGAGTAAAAGTTTCTCCTGTAAAACTTCCCTTTGTCCTATGTGAACGAACGTCTCTCCACATGCTAAGTTCTGAGAGTTAACTGTGTGTGAAAGCTGACCTTCACATAGCTTTTTGGAAACACAAAGTTTCTTTTCAGTTGCAAACTACGCTCCATACATATATATGGGGAGGTACTAGCTCCAACTCGGATTTACAGTGAAAAATGCAGGAACTTCAAACCGGCTCTAGGAAACAGACTGAGAATCCAGAGTAAAACTTTCCCAGGTACCCGTTCCCATTGTGCTGGATGAACGAATATCTCTCCACTTGCTCTGTTCTGAGAGATAAGTGTGAGTGAAAGCCGTCCTTCACCTAGCTTCTTGGGAACACAAAGTTTCTTTTCAGTTGCAAACTACACTCCTAACATATATATGGGGAGGTACAAGCTCCAACTGGGTTTTAGAGTGAAAACTGCAGGAACTTTAATCCGGCACTTGGAAAGACTCTCAAAACCCAGAGTAAATGTTTCTCCTGTAAACCGTCCATTTGCCCTAGGTGAACGAACGTCTCTCCACATGCTCAGTTCTGAGAGATAAGTGTGTGTGAAAGGCGTCCTTCACCTGGCTTGTCGGGAACACATAGCTTCTTTTAAGTGCAAACTACACTCCATATATTTATAAGGTGAGGTACGAGCTCAAATCAATTTTACAGTGAAAACTGCAAGAACTTCAATAAGGCACTAGGAAACAGACTGAGAAAACTTAGTAAAATTTCCCCTGCATCCCATTCCATTTGTGCTTGATGAACGTACGTCTCTCCACATGCTCAGTTCTGAGAGATATGTGGGTGTGAAAGCCGTCCTTCACCTAACTTTTTGGGAACACAAAGTTTCTTTTCAGTTGCAAATTACACTTCATAGATATATATGGGGAGGTACTATCTCCAACTCGGTTTTACAGTGAAAACTGCAGGAACTTCAAACCAGCACTTGGAAACAGACTCAGAACCCAGAGAAACAGTTTCTCCTGCAACCCGTTCCCTTTGTGCTAGGTGAACAAAATCTCTCCACATGTTAAGTTCTGAGAGATAATTGTGTGAGAAAGCCGTCCTTCACCTAGCTTGCTGGGAACACAATGTTTCTTTTCAGTTGCAAAATACACTCCATACATATACATCCTTAGGTACTAGCTCAAATCGGTTTAACACTGAAAACTGCCGGAACTTCAAAACGGCACTAGGAAACAGACTGTGAAATCAGAGTAAAAGTTTCCCCTACAGCCCGTTCCCTTGATGCTAGATGAACGAACGTCTCTCCACATGCTCAGTTCTGAGAGATAAGTGTGTGTGAAAGCCGTCCTTCACCTAGATTTTTGGGAACACAAAGTTTCTTTACAGTTGCAAACTCCACTCCATACATATATATGGGGAGGTACAAGCTCCAAATCGGTTTTACAGTGAAAACTGCAGGAAATTTAAACCGGCACTAGGAAACATTCTCAGAACCAAGAGTAAAAGTTTCTCCTGTAAACCGTTCCCTTTGTCCTATGTGAACGAATGTCTCTCCACATGCTCAGTTCTGAGAGAAAACTGTGTGTGAAAGCCGACCTTCACAAAGCTTTTTGGAAACACAAAGTTTCTTTTCAGTTGCAAAATACACTCCATACATATATATGGGGAGGTAATAGCTCAAATCGGTTTTACAGTGTAAACTGCAGGAACTTCAATACGGCACTAGGAAGCAGACTGAGAAAGCTTAGTAAAAGTTTCCCCTGCAACCCGTTCCCTTTGTGCTAGATGAATGAACGTCTCTCCATATGCTCAGATCAGAGAGATAAGTGTGTGTGAAAGCCGTCCTTCACCTAGCTTGTTGGGAATACAAAGTTTCTATTCAGTTGCAAACCACAATCCACACATATATAAGGGGAGGAACTAGCTCCAACTCGGGATTACAGTGAAAACTGCAGGAACTTCAAACCAGCACTAGAAAACAGATTGAGATACCAGACAATACTTTCCCCTGTAACCCTCTCCCTATGTGCTAGATGAATGAAAGTCTCTCCACATGCTCAGGTCTGAGAGACAATTGTGTGTGAAAGCTGTACATCACCAAGCTTGTAGGGAACACAAAGTTTCTTTTCAGTTGCAAATTACACTCCATACATATATATGGGGAGGTACTAGCTCAAATCGGTTTTACAGTGTAAACTGCAGGAACTTCAATCCGGCACTAGGAAACAGTCTCAGAACCCAGAGTAAAAGTTTCTCCTGTAAGACTTCCCTTTGTCCTATTTGAACGAACGTCTCTCCACATGCTCAGTTCTGAGAGATAAGTGTGTGTGAAAGCCGTCCTTCACATAGCTTGTTGGGAACACAAACATTCTATTCAGTTCCAAACCACAATCCATACTTATATAAGGGGAGGTACTAGCTCCAACTCGCATTTACAATGAAAACTACAGGAACTTAAAACTGGCACTAGGAAACATATTGATAAACCTGAGAATAGTTTCCCCTGCATCCCTTTCCCTTTGTGGTAGATGAATGAAAGTTTCTCCACATGCAAAGTTCTGAGAGATAAGTGTGTGTGAAAGCCGTCCTTCACCTAGCTTGTTGGGAACACAATGTTTCTTTTCAGTTGCAAACTACACTCCATAAATATATATGGGGAGGTACTAGCTCCAATTCGATTTTACAGTGAAAACTGCAGGAACTTGAAACCGGCAGTAGGAAACATTCTCAGAACCAAGAGTAAAAATTTCTCCTGTAAAACGTTCCATTTGTCCTAGGTGAACGAAAGTCTCTCCACATGCTCAGTTCTGAGAGATATGTGTGTGTGAAAGCCGTCCTTCACCTAGCTTGTTGGGAACACAAAGATACTTCTCAGTTGCAAACTACACTCCATAAATATATATGGGTAGGTACTAGCTCCAACTCAGTTTTACAGAGAAAACTGCAGGAACTTCCAACGGACACTAGGAAACACACTGATAAACCAGAGTAAAAGTTTCCCCTTCAACCGGTTACCTTTGTGCTAAATGAACGAACGTCTCTCCAGATGCTCAGATCTGAGAGATAAAAGTATGTGAAAGGCGTACTTCACTTAGCTTGTTGGGAATAAAATTTTCTATTCAGTTGCATATCACAATTCATACATATATAAGGGGAGGATCTAGCTCCAACTCGGGTTTACAGTGAAAACTGCAGGAACTTCAAACCGGCACTAGGAAACAGATTGAGAAACCAGAGAATAGTTTCCCCGGCAACCCGTTCCTTTTGTGCTATATGAACGAACGTCTCTCCACATGCTCAGTTCTGAGAGATAATTGTGTGTGAAAGCCATTCTTCACCAAGCTTGTTGAGAACGCAAAGTTTCTTTTCAGTTGCAAACAACACTCCATACATTTATAAGGGGTGGTACTAGCTCCAACTGTGTTTTACAGTGAAAAAAGCAGGAACTTCAAACCGACACTACGAAACAGACTCAGAACCCAGAGAAAAAGTTTCTCCTGCAACCCTTTCACTTTTTGCTAGGTGAACGAACGTCTCTCCACATGCTCAATTCTGAGTGATAATTGTGTGTGAAAGCCGTCCTTCACCTAGCTTGTTGGGAACATAAAGATAGTTCTCAGTTGCAAACTACATTCCACAAATATATATGGGTAGGTACTAGCTCCAACACGGTTTAACAGAGAAAATTGCAGGAACTTCCAACGGACACTAGGAAACACACTGAGAAACCAGGGTAAAAGTTTCCCCTGCAACACGTCCCCTTTGTGCTAGATGAATGAACGTCTCTACAGATGCTCAGTTCTGAGAGATAAATGTGTGTGAAAGCCTACTTCACATAGCTTGTTGGGAACACAAAGTTTCTATTAAGTTGCAAACCACAATCCATACATATGTAAGGGGAGGGTACTAGCTCCAAACCCGGTTTACAGTGAAAACTACAGGAACTTCTAACCGGCACTAGAAAACAGATTGAGAAACCAGACAATACTTTCCCTGCAACCCGCTCCCTTTTTGCTAGATGAATGAACGTCTGTCCACATGCTCAGTTCTGAGAGATTAGTGTGTGTGAAAGCCATATATCAACAAACTTGTTGGGAACACAAAGTTTCTTTTCTGTTTCAAACTACACTCCATACATATATATGGGGAGGTACTAGCTCCAACTAGGTTTTACAGTGAAAACTGCAGGAACTTCAATCCAGCACTAGGAAACAGTCTCAGAACCCCGAGTACAAGTTTCTCCTGTAAACCATTCCCTTTGTCCTAGGTGAACGAACGTCTCTCCACATGCTCAGATCTGAGAGATAAGTGTGTATGAAAGCCGTCCTTCACCTAGCATGTTGGGAAAACAAAGTTTCTTTTCATTTTCAAACAACACTCCATACATATGTATGTGGAGGTACTAGCTCCAATTCGGTTTTACAGTGAAAATTGCAGGAACTTCAAACCGGCTCTAGGAAACAGACTGAGAAAACAGAGTAACAGTTTCACATGCTAACCATTCCCATTGTGCTGGATGAACGATCGTCTCTCCACATGCTCAGTTCTGAGAGATAATTGTGTGTGAAAGCTATCCTTCAACTAGCTTGAAGAGAACGCAAAGTTTCTTTTCAGTTGCAAACTACACTCCGTATATATATATGGGTGCTACTAGCTCCAACTAGGTTTTACAGTGAAAAGTGCAGGAAATTCAAACCGGCACTAGGAAACAGACTCAGAACCCAGAGAAACAGTTTCTCCTGCAACACGTTCACTTTGTGCTAGGTGAACGAAAGTTCTCCACATGCTCAGTTCTGAGAGATATATGTGTGTGAAAGCCGCACTTCACATAGCTTGTTGGGAACACAAAGATTCTTTTAATTTGCAAACTACACTCCATACATATATATGGGGAAGTCCAAGCTCCTAATGTATTTTACAGTGAAAACTGCAGGAACTTCAATACGGCACTAGGAAACAGACTGAAAAAGCTTAGTAAAATTTCCCCTGCAACCCGTTCTCTTTGTGCTAGATGAACGAACGTCTCTACACATGCTCAGTTCTAGAGATAAGTGTGTGTGAAAGACGCCCTTCAACTAGCTTGTTGGGAACACAAAGTTTCTTTTCAGTTGCAAACTACATTCCATACATATATATGGGGAGGTACTAGCTCCAACTCGGTTTTACAGAGAAAACTGCTGGAACTTCAGATCGGCACTAGGAACACACGCAGAACCGAGAGAAACAGTTTTCCCTGCAACCCATTCAATTTGTGCTAGGTGAACGAAAGTCTCTCCACATGCTCAGTTCTCAAGGATAACTGTGTGAGAAAGCCGTCCTTCACCTAGCTTGTTGGGAACACAAAGATTCTTTTCAGTTGCAAACTACACTCCATAATTATATAAGGGTTGGGGCTAGCTCCAGCTCGGTTTTACAGAGAAAACTGCAGGAACTTAAAACCGACACTAGGAAACACACTGAGATACCAGAGTAAAAGTTTCCACTGCAACCCGTTCCCTTTGTGTTAGATGAATGAACGTCTCTCCAGATGCTCAGATCAGAGAGATAAGTGTGTCTGAAAGCCGTCCTTCACCTAGCTTGTTGGGAATACAAAGTTTCTATTCAGTTGCCAACCACAATCCATACATATATAAGGGGAGGTAAGAGCTCCAACTCGGGTTACAGTGAAAACTGCAGGAACGTCAAACAGGCACAAGAAAACAGATAGAGAATCCAGACAATAGATTCTCCTGCCACCCGCTACCTTTGTGCTAGAAGAATGAACGTCTCTCCTCATGCTCAGTTCTCAGAGATAACTGTACGTGAAAGCCGTCCTTCACCTAGCTTGTTGGGAACACAAAGATTTTTTTCAGTTGCAAACTACACTCCATACATATATATGGGGAGGTACTAGCTCAAATCGGTTTTACAGTGTAAACTGCAGGAACTTCAATCCGGCACTAGGAAACAGTCTCAGAACCCAGAGTAAAAGTTTCTCCTGTAAAACTTCCCTTTGTCCTATGTGAACGAACGTCTCTCCACATGCTCAGTTCTGAGAGATAGTTGTGTGTGAAAGCTGACCTTCACATAGCTTTTTGGAAACACAAAGTTTCTTTTCAGTTGCAAACTACACTCCATACATATATATGGGGAGGTACTAGCTCCAACTCGGATTTACAGTGAAAAATGCAGGAACTTCAAACCGGCTCTAGGAAACAGATTGAGAATCCGGAGTAAAACTTTCCCAGGTACCCGTTCCCATTGTGCTGGATGAACGAATATCTCTCCACTTGCTCTGTTCTGAGAGATAATGTGAGTGAAAGCCGTATTTCACCTAGCTTCTTGGGAACACAAATTTCTTTCCAATTTCAAACTATAATGCATATATATATATAGGTATGTACTACCTCCAACTCGGTTTTACAATGAAAACTGCAGGAACTTAAAACCGGCACTAGGAAACTGACTGAGAAACCAGAGTACAAGTTTCCCCTGCAAACCTTTCCCTTTGTGCTACATAAACGAACGTCTCTCCACATGCTCAGTTCTGAGAATTAGGTGTGTGTGAAATCCTTCCTACACCTAGATTGTTGGGAACACAAATAATCTTCTCAGTTGCTAACTACACTCCATAAATTTATATGGGTCGAAACTAGCTCCAACTCGGTTTTACAGAGAAAACTGCAGGAACTTCCAACAGACACTAGGAAACACACAGAGAAACCAGATACAAAGTTTCCCCGGCAACCCGCTCCTTTTGTGGTAGATGAATGAACGTCTCTCCAGATGCTCAGATCAGAGAAATAAGTGTGTGGGAAAGCCGTCCTTCACCTAGCTTATTGGGAAGACAAAGTATCTATTCAGCTGCAAACAACAATCCATTCATATATAAGGTGAGGTACAAACTCCAACTCGAGTTTACAGTGAAAACTGCAGGAACCTCAAACCGGCACTAGAAATCAGATTGAAAAACCAGAAATTACTTTCTCCTGCAACCCACTCCCTTTGTGCTAGATGAATGAACGTCTCACCTCATGCTCAGTTCTGAGAGATAAGGGTGTGTGAAAGCCATCCTTCACCTATTTTGCTGGGAACACAAATTTTCTTTTCAGTTGCAAAATACACTCCATACATATACATTGGGAAGTACTAGCTCAAATCGGTTTTTAGTGAATTAGCACTAATTTCAATCCGGCATTAGGAAACAGACTGAGAAAGCTGAGTAAAATTTCGTCTTCAACCCGTTCCATTTGTGCTAGGTGAACGAACGTCTATCCACATGCTCAGTTCTGAGGGATAAGTGTGTGTGAATGCCGTCCATCAAAAAGCTTGTTGGGAACACATAGTTTCTTTTCTGTAGCAAACTACACTCCATATATATATTTGGGGAGGTACTAGCTCCAACTCGGTTTTAAATTGAAAACTGCTGGAACTTCAAACTGGCAATAGGAAACAGAGTGAGAAACCAGAGTAAAATTTCTCCTGCAAACCGTTCCCTTTGTGCTATGTGAACGAAAATCTCTCCACATGCTCTGTTCTGAGAGATAAGTGTGTGTGAAAGCCGTACTTAATCTAGCTTGCTTGGAACACAAAGTTTCTTTTCAGTTGCAAAACACAATCCATACATATACATGCGGACGTACAAGCTCAAATCGGTTTTACAGTGAAAACTGCAGGAATTTGAATCCGGGACTAGGAAACAGACTGAGAATGCTGAGTAAAATTTTCTCTTCAAACCGTTCCCTTTGTGCTACATGAAAGAACGTCTATCCACATGCTCACTTCTGAGAGATAAGTGTGTATGAAAGCCGTCCTTTCATCTAGCTTGTTGGAACACAAAGTTATTTAAGTTGCAAACTACAATCCATAAATATATATGGGAAAATACTAGCTCCAAATATGTTTTACAATGAAAACTGCAGGAACTTCAAACCGGCACTAGGAAAACAGTCTCTGAACCAAGAGTAAATGTGTCTCCTGTAAACCGTTCCCTTTGTCCTAGGTTAACGAACGTCTCTACACATGCTCAGTTCTGGAGTTAAGTGTGTGTGAAAGACGACGTTGACCTAGCTTGTTGGGAACACAAAGTTTCTTATCAGTTGAAAAGTACACTCCTTAAATATATATGGGGAGGTACTAGCTCCAATCGGATTTACAGTGAAAACTGCTGGAACTTCAAACCGGCTCTAGAAACAGACTGAAGAACCGGAATAACACTTTCCCCAGCTACCCGTTCCCATTGTGCTGGAATGAACGAACTTCTCTCCACTTGCTCTTTTCTGAGAGATAAGTGTGAGTGAAACGTCCTTCACCTTGCTTCTTGGGAACACAAAGTTTCTTTTCAGTTGCAAACTACACTCCTTACTAATATATGGGGAGGCACTAGCTCCAACTGGATTTTAGAGTGAAAACTGCAGGAACATCAATCCGGCATTAGTAAAGAGCCTCAGAACCCAGAGTTAAAATTTCTCCTGTAAACCGTCCATTTGTCCTAGGTGAATGAACGTCTCTCCACATGCTCAGTTCTGAGAGTAAATGTGTGTGAAAGCCGTCCTTCAACTAGCTTGTTGGGAACAAAATTTTCTATTCAGTTGCTTACCACAATCCATACATATATAAGGGGAGGTTCTAGCTCCAACTCGGGTTTACAGTGAAAACTGCATGAACTTCAAACCGGCACTATTAAACAGATTGAGAAACCAGAGAATAGTTTCCCCTGCATCCCGTCCCCTTTGTGCTACATGAACGAACATCTCTCCACATGCTCAGTTCTGAGAGATAATTGTGGTGTGAAAGCCAACCTTCACCTAGCTTGTTGAGAACGCAAAGATTCTTTTCAGTTGCAAACTACACTAGATACAAATATATGGGTTGGTACTAGTTCCAAATGGGTTTACAGTGAAAACTGCAGGAAATTCAAATCGGCACTAGGAAACACATCAGAACCCAGATAAACATTTTCTCCTGCAACACGTTCACTTTGTGCTAGGTGAACGAATGTCTCTCCACATGCTCAGGTCTGAGGGATATGTGAGTGTGAAAGCCGTCGTTCACATATCTTCTTGGGAACACAAAGATTCTTCTCAGTTGCAAACTACACTCAACATATATATGGGTTGGTACAAGCTCCAAATCGGTTTACTGAGAAAACTGCAGGAACTTCCAAAACACGAGGAAAAACACTGAGAAACCAGAGTAAAATATTCACCTGCCAACCGTTCTCTTTGTGCTAGGTGAACGAACGTCTCTCCACATGCTCAATTCTGAGTGATAATTGTGTGTGAAAGCCGTCCTTCACCTAGCTTTTTGGGAACACAAAGATACTTCTCAGTTGCAAACTACATTCCACAAATATATATGGGTAGGTAGTAGCTCCAACACGGTTTAACAGAGAAAATTGCAGGAACTTCCAACGGACACTAGGAAACACACTGAGAAACCAGGGTAAAAGTTTCCCCTGCAACACGTCCCCTTTGTGCTAGATGAATGAACGTCTCTACAGATGCTCAGTTCTGAGAGATAAATGTGTGTGAAAGCCTACTTCACATAGCTTGTTGGGAACACAAAGTTTCTATTAAGTTGCAAACCACAATCCATACATATGTAAAGGATGGTACTAGCTCCAAACCCGGTTTACAGTGAAAACTACAGGAACTTCTAACCGGCACTAGAAAACAGATTGAGAAACCAGACAATACTTTCCCTGCAACCCGCTCCCTTTGTGCTAGATGAATGAACGTCTGTCCACATGCTCAGTTCTGAGAGATTAGTGTGTGTGAAAGCCATATATCAACAAACTTGTTGGGAACACAAAGTTTCTTTTCTGTTGCAAACTACACTCCATACATATATATGGGGAGGTACTAGCTCCAACTAGGTTTTACAGTGAAAACTGCAGGAACTTCAATCCAGCACTAGGAAACAGTCTCAGAACCCCGAGTACAAGTTTCTCCTGTAAACCATTCCCTTTGTCCTAGGTGAACGAACGTCTCTCCACACTGCTCAGATCTGAGAGATAAGTGTATGAAAGCCGTCCTTCACCTAGCATGTTGGGAAAACAAAGTTTCTTTTCATTTTCAAACAACACTCCATACATATGTATGTGGAGGTACTAGCTCCAATTCGGTTTTACAGTGAAAATTGCAGGAACTTCAAACCGGCTCTAGGAAACAGACTGAGAAAACAGAGTAACAGTTTCACATGCTAACCATTCCCATTGTGCTGGATGAACGATCGTCTCTCCACATGCTCAGTTCTGAGAGATAATTGTGTGTGAAAGCAATTCTTCAACTAGCTTGAAGAGAACGCAAAGTTTCTTTTCAGTTGCAAACTACACTCCGTATATATATGGGTGCTACTAGCTCCAACTAGGTTTTACAGTGAAAAGTGCAGGAAATTCAAACCGGCACTAGGAAACAGACTCAGAACCCAGAGAAACAGTTCTCCTGCAACACGTTCACTTTGTGCTAGGTGAACGAAAGTTCTCCACATGCTCAGTTCTGAGAGATATATGTGTGTGAAAGCCGCACTTCACATAGCTTGTTGGGAACACAAAGATTCTTTTAATTTGCAAACTACACTCCATACATATATATGGGAAGTCCAAGCTCCTAATGTATTTTACAGTGAAAACTGCAGGAACTTCAATACGGCACTAGGAAACAGACTGAAAAAGCTTAGTAAAATTTCCCCTGCAACCCTTTCTCTTTGTGCTAGATGAACGAACGTCTCTACACATGCTCAGTTCTAGAGATAAGTGTGTGTGAAAGCCGCCCTTCACCTAGCTTGTTGGGAACACAAAGTTTCTTTTCAGTTGCAAACTACATTCCATACATATATTGTGGAGGTACTAGCTCCAACTCGGTTTTACAGAGAAAACTGCTGGAACTTCAGATCGGCACTAGGAAACAGACGCAGAACCGAGAGAAACAGTTTTCCCTGCAACCCATTCAATTTGTGCTAGGTGAACGAAAGTCTCTCCACATGCTCAGTTCTCAAGGATAACTGTGTGAGAAAGCCGTCCTTCACCTAGCTTGTTGGGAACACAAAGATTCTTTTCAGTTGCAAACTACACTCCATAATTATATAAGGGTTGGGGCTAGCTCCAGCTCGGTTTACAGAGAAAACTGCAGGAACTTAAAACCGTCACTAGGAAACACACTGAGATACCAGAGTAAAAGTTTCCCCTGCAACCCGTTCCCTTTGTGCTAGATGAATGAACGTCTCTCCAGATGCTCAGATCAGAGAGATAAGTGTGTCTGAAGCCGTCCTTCACCTAGCTTGTTGGGAATACAAAGTTTCTATTCAGTTGCCAACCACAATCCATACATATATAAGGGGAGGTAAGAGCTCCAACTCGGGTTACAATGAAAACTGCAGGAACGTCAAACCGGCACAAGAAAACAGATTGAGAATCCAGACAATAGATTCTCCTGCAACCCGCTACCTTTGTGCTAGAAGAATGAACGTCTCTCCTCATGCTCAGTTCTCAGAGATAACTGTACGTGAAAGCCGTCCTTCACCTAGCTTGTTGGGAACACAAAGATTTTTTTCAGTTGCAAACTACACTCCATACATATATATGGGGAGGTACTAGCTCAAATCGGTTTTACAGTGTAAACTGCAGGAACTTCAATCCGGCACTAGGAAACAGTCTCAGAACCCAGAGTAAAAGTTTCTCCTGTAAAACTTCCCTTTGTCCTATGTGAACGAACGTCTCTCCACATGCTCAGTTCTGAGAGATAACTGTGTGTGAAAGCTGACCTTCACATAGCTTTTTGGAAACACAAAGTTTCTTTTCAGTTGCAAACTACACTCCATACATATATATGGGGAGGTACTAGCTAGCTCCAACTCGGATTTACAGTGAAAAATGCAGGAACTTCAAACCGGCTCTAGGAAACAGACTGAGAATCCGGAGTAAAACTTTCCCAGGTACCCGTTCCCATTGTGCTGGATGAACGAATATCTCTCCACTTGCTCTGTTCTGAGAGATAAGTGTGAGTGAAAGCCGTATTTCACCTAGCTTCTTGGTAACACAAAGTTTTCTTTCCAATTTCAAACTATAATGCATATATATATAGGTATGTACTACCTCCAACTCGGTTTTACAATGAAAACTGCAGGAACTTAAAACCGGCACTAGGAAACTGACTGAGAAACCAGAGTACAAGTTTCCCCTGCAAACCTTTCCCTTTGTGCTACATAAACGAACGTCTCTCCACATGCTCAGTTCTGAGAAATAGGTGTGTGTGAAATCCTTCCTACACCTAGATTGTTGGGAACACAATAATCTTCTCAGTTGCTAACTACACTCCATAAATTTATATGGGTCGAAACTAGCTCCAACACGGTTTTACAGAGAAAACTGCAGGAACTTCCAACAGACACTAGGAAACACACAGAGAAACCAGATACAAAGTTTCCCCGGCAACCCGCTCCTTTTGTGGTAGATGAATGAACGTCTCTCCAGATGCTCAGATCAGAGAAATAAGTGTGTGGGAAAGCCGTCCTTCACCTAGCTTATTGGGAAGACAAAGTATCTATTCAGCTGCAAACAACAATCCATTCATATATAAGGGGAGGTACAAACTCCAACTCGAGTTTACAGTGAAAACTGCAGGAACCTCAAACCGGCACTAGAAATCAGATTGAAAAACCAGAAATTACTTTCTCCTGCAACCCACTCCCTTTGTGCTAGATGAATGAACGTCTCACCTCATGCTCAGTTCTGAGAGATAAGGTGTGTGTGAAAGCCATTCTTCACCTATTTTGCTGGGAACACAAATTTTCTTTTCAGTTGCAAATACACTCCATACATATACATTGGAAGTACTAGCTCAAATCGGTTTTTAGTGAATTAGCACTAATTTCAATCCGGCATTAGGAAACAGACTGAGAAAGCTGAGTAAAATTTCGTCTTCAAACCTTTCCATTTGTGCTAGGTGAACGAACGTCTATCCACATGCTCAGTTCTGAGGGATAAGTGTGTGTGAATGCCGTCCATCAACAAGCTTGTTGGGAACACATAGTTTCTTTTCTGTAGCAAACTACACTCCATATATATATTTGGGGAGGGTACTAGCTCCAACTCGGTTTTAAATTGAAAACTGCTGGAACTTCAAACTGGCAATAGGAAACAGAGTGAGAAACCAGAGTAAAATTTCTCCTGCAAACCGTTCCCTTTGTGCTATGTGAACGAAAATCTCTCCACATGCTCTGTTCTGAGAGATAAGTGTGTGTGAAAGCCGTACTTAATCTAGCTTGCTTGGAACACAAAGTTTCTTTTCAGTTGCAAAACACAATCCATACATATACATGCGGACGTACAAGCTCAAATCGGTTTTACAGTGAAAACTGCAGGAATTTGAATCCGGGACTAGGAAACAGACTGAGAATGCTGAGTAAAATTTTCTCTTCAAACCGTTCCCTTTGTGCTACATGAAAGAACGTCTATCCACATGCTCACTTCTGAGAGATAAGTGTGTATGAAAGCCGTCCTTCATCTAGCTTGTTGGGAACACAAAGTTTATTTTAAGTTGCAAACTACAATCCATAAATATATATGGGAAAATACTAGCTCCAAATATGTTTTACAATGAAAACTGCAGGAACTTCAAACCGGCACTAGGAAACAGTCTCTGAACCAAGAGTAAATGTTTCTCCTGTAAACCGTTCCCTTTGTCCTAGGTTAACGAACGTCTTACACATGCTCAGTTCTGGAGTTAAGTGTGTGTGAAAGACGACGTTGACCTAGCTTGTTGGGAACACAAAGTTTCTTATCAGTTGAAAAGTACACTCCTTAAATATATATGGGGAGGTACTAGCTCCAAATCGGATTTACAGTGAAAACTGCTGGAACTTCAAACCGGCTCTAGGAAACAGACTGAGAACCCGGAATAACACTTTCCCAGCTACCCGTTCCCATTGTGCTGGATGAACGAACTTTCTCCACTTGCTCTTTTCTGAGAGATAAGTGTGAGTGAAAGCCGTCCTTCACCTTGCTTCTTGGGAACACAAAGTTCTTTTCAGTTGCAAACTACACTCCTTACTAATATATGGGGAGGCATAGCTCCAACTGGATTTTAGAGTGAA
>NC_045731.1:1485065-1664827 GCF_009834535.1 Camelus ferus | reverse complement strand
GGAGTGTGTTGTTGCAACTGAAAGAAACTTTGTGTTCCCAGCAAGCTAGGTGAAGGACGGCTTTCACACACACTAAACTCTCAGAACAGATCATGTGAGAGATTTTCGTTCACGTAGCCAAAACGGAACGGGTTGCAGGAGAAAATTTTACTCTGGTTTCTCACTGTGTTTCCTAGTGCCAGATGGAAGTTCCAGCAGTTTTCACTTTAAAACCGAGTTGGAGCTATTACCTCCCCATATATATATATGGAGTGCAGTTTGCAACTGAATATAAACTTTGTGTTCCCAACAAGATAGGTGAAGGACTGCTTTCCCACACACTTATATCTCAGATATGAGCATCTGGAGAGACGTTCATTCATCTAGCACAAAGGGAACGAGTTGCAGGGGAAACTTTTACTCTGATTTGTCAGTGTGATTCCTAGTGGCCGTTGGATGTTCCTGCAGTTTTCTCTGTAAAACAGAGTTGGAGCTAGTACCTACCAATATATATTTATGGAGTGTATTTTGCAACTGAGAAGTATCTTTGTTCCCAACAAGCTAGGTGAAGGACGGCTTTCACACACATTATCTCTCAGAATTGAGCATGTGGAAAGACGTTCGTTCACCTAGCACAAAGTGGACGGTTTGCAGGGGAAACTGTTTTCTCTGGGTTCTGAGTCTGTTTCCTAGTGCCGGTATGAATTTCCTGCAGTTTTCACTGTAAAACCCAGTTGGAGCTAGTACCACTCCATATATATGTATGGAGTGTAGTTTGCAACTGAAAAGAAACTTTGCGTTCTCAGCTAGCTAGGTGAAGTTTGGCTTTCACACACAATTAACTCTCAGAACAGCTCATGTGTATACACTTTCGTTCATGTATCACAAGGGAACGGATTGCAGGGGAAACTTGTACCCTGGTTTCTCAGTCAGTTTCTTAGTGCCTGTTTGAAGTTCCTGCAGTTTTCACTGTAAAACACAGTTGGAGCTAGTACTTGCCCATATATATTTATGGAGGGTAGTTTGCAACTGAAAAGAAACTTTGTGTTCCCAACAAGCTAGTTGAAGTACGGCTTTCACACACATATCTCTCAGATCTGAGCATCTGGAGAGACGTTCATTCATCTAGCACAAAGGGGACGGTTGCAGGGAAACTTTTACTCTGGTTTCTCAGTGTGTTTTCCTAGTGTCCGTTGTAAGTTATTGCAGTTTTCTGTGTAAAACCGAGTTGGAGCTAGTACCTACCCATATATTTATGGAGTGTAGTTTGCAACTGAGAGTATCTTTGTGTTCCCAACAAGCTAGTTGAAGGGCGGCTTTCACACACACTTATCTCTCAGAATTGAGCATGTGGAGATACGTTCGTTCAACTAGCACAAAGTGAAAGGGTTGCAGGAGAAACTGTTTCTCTGGGTTCTGAGTCTGTTTCCTAGTGCCGGTTTGAAGTTCCTGCATTTTTATCTGTAAAACCCAGTTGGAGCTAGTACCCCCCTATATATATATGGAGTGTAGTTTGCAACTGAAAAGAAAATTTGCGTTCTCAACCAGCAAGGTGAAGGATGGCTTTCACACACAATTATCTCTCAGAACTGAGCATGTGGAGAGACGTTCGTTCATGTAGAACTAAGGGAACGAGTTGCAGGGAAAATTTGTACTATTGTTTCTCAGTCTTTTCCTAGTGCCGGTTTGAAGTTCCTGCAGTTTTCACTGTAAAACCGAGTTGGAGCTAGTACCTCCCCATATATGTATGGAGTGTATTTTGCAACTGAAAAGAAACATTGTGTTTCCAACAAGCTAGTTGAAGAGCGGCTTTCACACAAACTTACCTCTCAGAATTGAGCATGTGGAGAGACGTTCGTTCACGGAGGACAAAAGGGAACGGTTTACAGGTGAAATTTTACTCTGGGTTCTGAGACTGTTTCCTAGTTCTGGTTTGAAATTCCTGCAGTTTTCATTGTAAAACCGTGTTGGAGCTATTATCTCCCCGTATATATGTATGGAGTGTAGTTTGCAACTGAAAAGATACTTTGTGTTCCCAACAAGCTAGTGAAGTGCGGCTTTCACACACATTTATCTCTCAGATTGTGCATCTGGAGAGACGTTCATTCATCTAGCACAAAGGGGACGGGTTGCCATGGGAAAATTTTTACTATGGTTTTCTCAGTGTGTTTCCTAGTGTCCGTTGGAAGTTATTGCAGTTTTCTCTGTAAAAGCGAGTTGGAGCTCGTACCTGCCCATATATATTTATGGAGTGTAGTTTGCAACAGAGAAGTATCTTTGTGTTCCCAACAAGCTAGGTGAAGGACGGCTTTCACAAAAATTTATCACTCAGAATTTAGCATGTGGAGGGACGTTCGTTCACAAAGCACATATTGAACGGTTTGCAGGAGAAACTTTTACTCTGGGTTCTGAGTCTGTTTCCTAGTGCCGGTTTGAAGTTCCTGCTTTTTTCACAGTAAAACCCAGTTGGAGCTAGTACCACCATATATATATGTATGGAGTGTAGTTTGCTACTGAAAAGAATTTTGCGTTCTCAACAAGCTAGGTGAAGGATGGCTTTCACACACATTTATCTCTCAGAACTAAGCATGTGGAGAGACGTTCGGTCACCTAGGACAATATGGACGGTTTACAGGAGAAACTTTTACTCTGGGTTCTGAGACTTTTTCCTAGTGCCTGAATTAAGTTACTGCAGTTTTCACTGTAATACCCAGTAGGAACTACAACTTCCCCATATATATGTATGGAGTGTAGTTTACAACTGAAAAGGAACTTTGTGGTCCCAACAAGCTAGGTGAAGCGCGGCTTCACACACTCATATCTCTCAGAACTGAGCATGTGGAGAGACGTTCGTTCACCTAGGACAAAGGAACGGTTTACAGGAGAAACATTTACTCTGGGTTTGAGAATGTTTCCTAGTGCCGGTTTGAAGTTCCTGCAGTTTTCATTGTAAAACCGTGTTGGAGCTAGTACCTCCCCATATATATTTATGGATTGTAGTTTGCTACTAAAAGGAATCTTGTTTTCCAACAAGATAGGTGAAGGACTGTTTTCACACACACTTATCTCTCAGAAGTGAACATGTGGATAGACCTTCGTTCATCTAGAAAAAAGGGAACGGTTTGAAGAGAAATTTTACTCAGCATTCTCATTCTGTTTCCTAGTCCCGGATTGAAATTCTTCTAATTTCACTGTACAACTGATTTGAGCTTGTACTCCGCATGTATAAGTATGGAGTGTGTTTGCAACTGAAAAGAAACTTTGTGTTCCCAGCAAGCTAGGTGAAGGACTGCTTTCACACACAATTATCTCTCAGAACTGAGAATGTGAGAGATTTTCGTTCACGTAGCCAAACGGAACGGGTGCAGGAGAAATTTTACTCTGGTTTCTCACTCTGTTTCCTAGTGCCAGATTGAAGTTCCAGCAGTTTTCACTTTAAAACCGAGTTGGAGCTTTTACCTCCCCATATATACAAAGGGAGTGTGGTTTCAACTGAATAGAAACTTTGTGTTCCCAACAAGATAGGTGAAGGACTGCTTTCACACACACTTATATCTCAGATATGAGCATCTGGAGAGACGTTCATTCATCTAGCACAAAGGGAACGAGTTGCAGGGGAAACTTTTACTCTGATTTCTCAGTGTGATTCCTAGTGGCCAATGGATGTTCCTGCAGTTTTCTCTGTAAAACCGAGTTGGAGCTAGTACCTACCAATATATATTTATGGAGTGTAGTTTGCAACTGAGAAGTATCTTTGTGTTCCCAACAAGCTAGGTGGAGGACGGCTTTCACACACACTTATCTCTCAGAATTGAGCATGTGGAAAGACTTTCGTTCACCTAGCACAAAGTGATCGGGTTGCAGGGGAAACTGTTTCTCTGGGTTCTGAGTCTGTTTCCTAGTGCCGGTTGGAAGTTCCTGCAGGTTTCACTGTAAACCCAGTGGAGCTAGTACCACCCCATATATCTGTATGGAGTGGTAGTTTGCAACTGAAAAGAAACTTTGCGTTCTCTACTAGCTAGGTGAAGGATGGCTTTCACACACAATTAACTCTCAGAACTGCTCATGTGTATAGATTTTCGTTCATGTATCACAAAGGGAACGGATTGCAGGGGAAACATGTACCCTGGTTTCTCAGTCAGTTCTTAGTGCCTGTTTGAAGTTCCTGCAGTTTTCACTGTAAAACACAGTTGGAGCTAGTACTTGCCCATATATAATTATGGAGGGTAGTTTGCAACTGAAAAGAAACTTTGTGTTCCCAACAAGCTAGTTGAAGTACGGCTTTCACACTCATTTATCTCTCAGATCTGAGCATCTGGAGAGACGTTCATTCATCTAGCACAAAGGAGACGGTTTGCAGGGGAACTATAAATCTGGTTTCTCAGTGTGTTTCCTAGTGTCCTTTGGAAGTTATTGCATTTACTGTGTAAACCCGTGTTGGAGCTTATACCTACTATATATATATATGGAGTGTAGTTTGCAACTGAAAAGAAACTTTGTGTTCCCAAGAAGTTAGGTGAAGAACGGCTTCCACAACACATTTATCTCTCAGAACTGAGCATGTGGAGAGACGTTCGTTCACCTAGGAGAAAAGGACGTTTTACAGGAGAAAATTTTACTCTGGGTTCTCAGTCTGTTTCCTAGTGCCGTATTGAAGTTCCTGCATTTTTCTCTGTAAAACCGTGTTGGAGCTAGTAACTGCCCATATATATGTATGGAGTGTAGTTTGCAACTGAAAAGAAACTTTGTGTTCCCAACAAGCTTGGTGATGTACGGCTTTCACACACACTTATCTCTCAGAACTGAGCATGTGGACAGACGTTCATTCATCTAGCAAAAAGGGAATGGAATGCAGGGGAAACTATTTTCTGATTTATCAATCTGTTTCCTAGTGCCGGTTTGAATTTCCTGCAGTTTTCACTGAAAACCAGGGTTGGAGCAAGTACCTCCCCTTATATACGTATGGATTGTGTTTTGCAACTTAATAGAAACTTTGTTTTCCCAACAAGCTTGTTGAAGTACGGCTTTCACACACATTTAACCCTCAGATCTGAGCATCTGGAGAGACGTTCATTCATATAGCACAAAGGGGACGGTTTGCAGGGGAAACTTTTAATCTGGTTTCTCAGTGTGTTTCCTAGTGTCCGTTGTAAGTTATTGCAGTTTTCTGTGTAAAACCGACTTGGAGCTAGTACCTACCTATATATATTTATGGAGTGTAGTTTGCAACTGAGAAGCATCTTTGTGTTCCAACAAGCTAGGTGAAGGACGGCTTTCACACACACTTATCACTCAGAATTGAGCATGTAGAGAGACGTTCGTTCACCTAGCACAAACTGAACGGTTTGCAGGAGAAACGGTTTCTCTGGGTTCTGAGACTGTTTCTTAGTGCTGGTTTGAATTTCCAGCAGTTTTCACTGTAAAACCCTGTTGGAGCTATTACCTCCCCATATATATGTAAGGAGTGTAGTTTGAAACTGAAAAGAAACTTTGTGTTCCCAATTAGCTAGGTGAAGGACGGCTTTCACACCCACTTATCTCTCAGAACTGAACAAGTGGAGAGACGTTCGTTCATCTAGCACAAAGGGAGCGGGTTGCAGGAGAAAGTATTTTCTGCTTTCTCAATCTGTTTTCTACTGCCGGTTTGAAGTTCCTGCAGTTTTCATTGTAAACCCTAGTTGGATCTAGTACCTTCCCTTAAATATGTATGGTTTGTGGTTTGCAACTGAATAGAAACATTGTGTTCCCAACAAGCTAGGTGAAGGACGGTTTTCACACACACTTATCTCTCTAATCTGAGCATCTGGAGAGACATTCATTCATCTAGCACAAAGGGAACGGTTTGCAGGGGAAACTATTACTCTGGGTTCTGAGACTGTTTCCTAGTGCCGGTATGAATTTCCTGCAGTTTTCACTGTAAAACCGATTTGTATCTAGTACCACCCCATATATATGTAAGGAGTGTAGTTTGCAACGGAAAAGAAACTTTGCGCTCTCAACAAGCTAGGTGAAGTATGGCTTTCACACACAATTATCTCTCAGAACTGAGCATGTGGATAGACGTTCGTTCATGTAGCACAAATGAAATGGGTTGCAGAGGAAACTTGTACTCTGGTTTCTCAGTCTGTTTCCTAGTGCCGGTTTGAAGTTCCTGCAGTTTTCACTATAAAACCCAGTTGGAGCTAGTACCTGCCCATTTATATATATGGATTGTAGTTTGCAACTGAAAAGAATCTTTGTGTTCCCAAGAAGCTAGGTGAAGAATGGCTTTCACACACACTTATCTCTCAGAACTAGCATGTGGTGAGACGTTCATTCATCCAGCACAAGGGAACGGGTAGCAGGGGAAACTCTGACTCTGGATTCTCAGTCTGTTCCCTATAGCCGGTTTGAAGTTCCTGCTGTTTTCACTGTAAAATCGAGTTGGAGCTAGTACCTCCCCATATATATGTATGGAGTGTATTTTACAACTGAAAAGAAACTTTATGTTCCCAACAAGCTAGGTAAAGGGCGGCTATCACACTCACTTATCTCTCAGAACTGAGCATGAGGAGAGACTTTCTTTCATCTACCACAAATGGAACAGTATGCAGGGGAAACTATTCTCTGGTTTATCAATCGGTTTCCTAGTGCCTGTTTGAAGTTCCTGCAGTTTTCAGTGTAAAACCCATTTGAAGCTAGTACTCCCCTTATATATGTATGGATTGTGGTTTGCAACTTAAAAGAAACTTTGTTTTCCCAACAAGCTTGTTGAAGTACGGCTTTCACACACATTTATCTCTCAGATTGAGCATCTGGAGAGACGTTCATTCATCTAGCACAAAGGGGACGGGTTGCATGGGAAACTTTTACTATGGTTTCTCAGTGTGTTTCCTAGTGTCCGTTGGAAGTTATTGCAGTTTTCTCTGTAAAAGTGAGTTGGAGCTCGTACCTACCCATATATATTTATGGAGTGTAGTTTGCAACAAAGAAGTATCTTTGTGTTCCCAACAAGCAAGGTGAAGGACGGCTTTCACAAAAAGTTATCACTCAGAATTTAGCATGTGGAGGGACGTTCGTTCACCAAGCACATATTGAACGGTTTGCAGGAGAAAATTTTACTCTGGGTTCTGAGTATGTTTCCTAGTGCCGGTTTGAAGTTCTTGCTTTTTTCACTGTAAAACACAGTTGGAGCTAGTACCACCATATATATATGTATGGAGTGTAGTTTGCAACTGAAAAGAAACTTTGTGTTCCCAACAAGCTAGGTGAATGGTGGCTTTCACACACAGTTTTCTCTCAGAAGTGAGCATGTGGAGAGACGTTCGTTCACCTAGGACAAAGGGAACGGTTTACAGGAGAAACTTTTACTCTGGGTTCTGAGACTGTTTCCTAGTGCCGGATTGAATTTCCTGCAGTTTTCTCTGTAAAACCGAGTTGGAGCTAGTACCTCCCCATATATATGTATGGAGTGTAGTTGGCAACTGGAAAGAAACTTTGTGTTCCCAACAAGCTTGGTGATGTACAGATTTCACACACACTTATCTCTCAGAACTGAGCATGTGGAGAGACGTTTATTCATCTAGCACAAAGGGAACGGTTTGAAGAGAAAATTATACTCAGCATTCTCATATCTGTTTCCTCTTCCTGGATTAAATTCCTGCTATTTTCACTGTAAAACCGATTTGAGCTTGTACTTCCGCATGTATATGTATGGTCTGTGTATTGCAACTGAAAAGAAAATTTGTGTTCCCAGCAAGCTAGGTAATGGACGGCTTTCACACACACTTATCTCTCAGATCTGAGCATCTGGAGAGACGTTCATTCATCTAACACAAAGGGAACGGCTTGCAGTGGAAACTTTTACTCTGGGTTCTCAGTGTGTTTCCTAGTGTCCATTTTGAAGTTTCTGCAATTTTCTCTGTAAATCCGACTTGGAGCTAGTACCTACCCATATATATTTATGGATTTAGTTTGCAACTGAGAAGTATCTTTGTTTTCCCAACAAGCTAGTTGAAAGGCGGCTTTCACACACACTTATCTCTCAGAATTGAGCATGTGGAGAGACGTTCGTTCACGGAGGACAAAAGGGAACGGTTTACAGGTGAAAATTTTACTCTGGGTTCTGAGACTGTTTCCTAGTTCTGGTTTGAAATTCCTGCAGATTTCATTGTAAAACCGTGTTGGAGCTATTATCTCCCCGTATATATGTATGGAGTGTAGTTTGCAACTGAAAAGATACTTTGTGTTCCCAACAAGCTAGGTGAAGTGCGGCTTTCACACACACTTAACTCTCAGAACTGAGCATGTGGAGAGACTTTCGGTCACCTAGGACAAATGGACGGTTTACTGGAGAAACTTTTACTCTGGGTTCTGAGACTTTTTCCTAGTGCCGGAATGAAGTTACTGCAGTTTTCACTGTAAAACCCAGTAGGAGATTGTACTTCCCCATATATATGTATGGAGTGTAGTTTGCAACTGAAAAGGAACTTTGTGTTCCCAACAAGATAGGTGAAGCGCGGCTATCACACACACTTATCTCTCAGAACTGAGCATGTGGAGAGACGTTCTTTCACCTAGGACAAAGGGAATGGTTTACAGGAGAAACTTTTACTCTGGGTTCTGAGAATGTTTCCTAGTGCCGGTTTGAAGTTCCTGCAGTTTTCATTGTAAAACCGTGTTGGAGCTAGTACCACCCCATATATATTTATGGATTGTAGTTTGCTACTAAAAAGAATCTTTGTTTTCCAACAAGCTAGATGAAGGACGGTTTTCACACACACTTATCTCTCAGAAGTGAACATGTGGATAGAACTTCGTTCATCAAAAAAAAGGGAACGGATTGAAGAGGAAATTTTCCTCAGCATTCTCATTCTGTTTCCTAGTCCCGGATTGAAATTCCTGCTAATTTCACTGTAAAACTGATTTGAGCATGTACCTCCGCATGTATAAGTTTGGAGTGTGTTTTGCAACTGAAAAGAAACTTTGTGTTCCCAGCAAGCTAGGTGAAGGACGGCTTTCACACACACTAAACTCTCAGAACAGAGCATGTGAGAGATTTTCGTTCATGTAGCCAAAACGGAACGGGTTGCAGGAGAAAATTTTGCTCTGGTTTCTCACTGTGTTTCCTAGTGCCAGATGGAATTTCCAGCAGTTTTCACTTTAAAACCGAGTTGGAGCTATTACCTCCCCATATATATATATGGAGTGTAGTTTGCAACTGAATATAAACTTTGTGTTCCCAACAAGATAGGTGAAGGACTGCTTTCACACACACTTATATCTCAGATATGAGCATCTGGAGAGACGTTCATTCATCTAGCACAAAGGGAACGAGTTGCAGTGGAAATTTTACTCTGATTTGTCAGTGTGATTCCTAGTGGCCGTTGGATGTTCTTGCAGTTTTCTCTGTAAAACAGAGTTGGAGCTAGTACCTACCAATATATATTTATGGAGTGTATTTTGCAACTTAGAAGTATCTTTGTGTTCCCAACAAGCTAGGTGAAGGACGGCTTTCACACACATTTATCTCTCAGAATTGAGCATGTGGAAAGACGTTCGTTCACCTAGCACAAAGTGAACGGTTTGCAGGGGAAACTGTTTCTCTGGGTTCTGAGTCTGTTTCCTAGTGCCGGTATGAATTTCCTGCAGTTTTCACTGTAAAGCCCAGTTGGAGCTAGTACCACTCCATATATATGTATGGAGTGTAGTTTGCAACTGAAAAGAAACTTTGCGTTCTCAGCTAGCTAGGTGAAGTTTGGCTTTCACACACAATTAACTCTCAGAACAGCTCATGTGTATACACTTTCGTTCATGTATCACAAAGGGAACGGATAGCAGGGGAAACTTGTACCCTGGTTTCTCAGTCAGTTTCTTAGTGCCTGTTTGAAGTTCCTGCAGTTTTCACTGTAAAACACAGTTGGAGCTAGTACTTGCCCATATATATTTATGGAGGGTAGTTTGCAACTGAAAAGAAACTTTGTGTTCCCAACAGGCTAGTTGAAGTACGGCTTTCACACACATTTATCTCTCAGATCTGAGCATCTGGAGAGACGTTCATTCATCTAGCACAAAGGGGACGGTTTGCAGGGGAAACATTTAATCTGGTTTCTCAGTGTGTTTCCTAGTGTCCGTTGTAAGTTATTGCAGTTTTCTGTGTAAAACCGATTTGGAGCTAATACCTACCCATATATATTTATGGAGTGTAGTTTGCAACTGAGAAGTATCTTTGTGTTCCCAACAAGCTAGTTGAAGGGCGGCTTTCACACACACTTTTCTCTCAGAATTGAGCATGTGGAGATACGTTCGTTCAACTAGCACAAAGTGAAAGGGTTGCAGGAGAAACTGTTTCTCTGGGTTCTGAGTCTGTTTCCTAGTGCCGGTTTGAAGTTCCTGCATTTTTTATATGTAAAACCCAGTTGGAGCTAGTACCTCCCCATATATATATATGGAGTGTAGTTTGCAAATGATAAGAAAATTTGCGTTCTCAACCAGCAAGGTGAAGGATGGCTTTCACACACAATTATCTCTCAGAACTGAGCATGTGGAGAGACGTTCGTTCATGTAGAACTAAGGGAACGAGTTGCAGGGAAAATTTGTACTATTGTTTCTCAGTCTTTTCCTAGTGCCGGTTTGAAGTTCCTGCAGTTTTCACTGTAAAACCGAGTTGGAGCTAGTACCTCCCCATATATATGTATGGAGTGTATTTTGCAACTGAAAAGAAACATTGTGTTTCCAACAAGCTAGTTGAAGAGCGGCTTTCACACAAACTTACCTCTCAGAATTGAGCATGTGGAGAGACGTTCGTTCACGGAGGACAAAAGGGAACGGTTTACAGGTGAAAATTTTACTCTGGGTTCTGAGACTGTTCCTAGTTCTGGTTTGAAATTCCTGCAGTTTTCATTGTAAAACCGTGTTGGAGCTATTATCTCCCCGTATAAATGTATGGAGTGTAGTTTGCAACTGAAAAGATACTTTGTGTTCCCAACAAGCTAGGTGAAGTGCGGCTTTCACACACATTTATCTCTCAGATTGTGCATCTGGAGAGACGTTGATTCATCTAGCACAAAGGGGACGGGTTGCATTGGAAAATTTTACTATGGTTTCTCAGTGTGTTTCCCAGTGTCCGTTGGAAGTTATTGCAGTTTTCTCTGTAAAAGCGAGTTGGAGCTCGTATCTGCCCATATATATTTATGGAGTGTAGTTTGCAACAGAGAAGTATCTTTGTGTTCCCAACAAGCTAGGTGAAGGACGGCTTTCACAAAAATTTATCACTCAGAATTTAGCATGTGGAGGGACGTTCGTTCACAAAGCACATATTGAACGGTTTGCAGGAGAAATTTTACTCTGGGTTCTGAGTCTGTTTCCTAGTGCCGGTTTGAAGTTCCTGCTTTTTTCACAGTAAAACCCAGTTGGAGCTAGTACCACCATATATATATGTATGTAGTGTAGTTTGCTACTGAAAAGAATTTTGCGTTCTCAACAAGCTAGGTGAAGGATGGCTTTCACACACAATTATCTCTCAGAACTAAGCATGTGGAGAGATGTTCGGTCACCTAGGACAAATGGACGGTTTACAGGAGAAACTTTTACTCTGGGTTCTGAGACTTTTTCCTAGTGCCTGAATGAAATTACTGCAGTTTTCACTGTAAAACCCAGTAGGAACTAGTACTTCCCCATATATATGTATGGAGTGTAGTTTACAACTGAAAAGGAACTTTGTGTTCCCAACATGCTAGGTGAAGCGCGGCTTTCACACACTCATATCTCTCAGAACTGAGCATGTGGAGAGACGTTCGTTCACCTAGGCAAAGGGAACGGTTTACAGGAGAAACATTTACTCTGGGTTCTGAGAATGTTTCCTAGTGCCGGTTTGTAGTTCCTGCAGTTTTCATTGTAAAACCGTGTTGGAGCTAGTACCTCCCCATATATATTTATGGATTGTAGTTTGCTACTAAAAGGAATCTTTGTTTTTCCAACAAGATAGGTGAAGGACGGTTTTCACACACACTTATCTCTCAGAAGTGAACATGTGGATAGACCTTCGTTCATCTAGAAAAAAGGGAACGTTTTGAAGAGAAAATTTTACTCAGCATTCTCATTCTGTTTCATAGTCCCGGATTGAAATTCCTGCTAATTTCACTGTAAAACTGATTTGAGCTTGTACCTCCGCATGTATAAGTATGGAGTGTGTTTGCAACTGAAAAGAAACTTTGTGTTCCAAGCAAGCTAGGTGAAGGACTGCTTTCACACACAATTATCTCTCAGAACTGAGAATGTGAGAGATTTTCGTTCACGTAGCCAAAACGGAACGGGTTGAAGGGGAAAATTTTACTCTGGTTTCTCACTCTGTTTCCTAGTGCCAGATTGAAGTTCCAGCAGTTTTCACTTTAAAACCGATTTGGAGCTATTACCTCCCCGTATATACATATGGAGTGTAGTTTTCAAGTGAATAGAAACTTTGTGTTCCCAACAAGATAGGTGAAGGACTGCTTTCACACACACTTATATCTCAGATATGAGCATCTGGAGAGACGTTCATTCATGTAGCACAAAGGGAACGAGTTGCAGGGGAAACTTTTACTCTGATTTGTCAGTGTGATTCCTAGTGGCCAATGGATGTTCCTGCAGTTTTCTCTGTAAAACCGAGTTGGAGCTAGTACCTACCAATATATATTTATGGAGTGTAGTTTGCAACTGAGAAGTATCTTTGTGTTCCCAACAAGCTAGTTGGAGGACGGCTTTCACACACACTTATCTCTCAGAATTGAGCATGTGGAAAGACTTTCGTTCACCTAGCACAAAGTGATCGGGTTGCAGGGGAAACTGTTTCTCTGGGTTCTGAGTCTGTTTCCTAGTGCCGGTTTGAAGTTCCTGCAGTTTTCACTGTAAAACCCAGTTGGAGCTAGTACCACCCATATATATGTATGGAGTGTAGTTTGCAACTGAAAAGAAACTTTGCGTTCTCAACTAGCTAGGTTAAGAATGGCTTTCACACACAATTAACTCTCAGAACTGCTCATGTGTATAGATTTTCGTTCATGTATCACAAAGGGAACGGATTGCAGGGGAAACATGTACCCTGGTTTCTCAGTCAGTTTCCTAGTGCCTGATTGAAGTTCCTGCAGTTTTCACTGTAAAACCCAGTTGGAGCTAGTACTTGCCCATATAAAATTATGGAGGGTAGTTTGCAACTGAAAAGAAACTTTGTGTTCCCATCAAGCTAGTTGAAGTACGGCTTTCACACACATTTATCTCTCAGATCTGAGCATCTGGAGAGACGTTCATTCATCTAGCACAAAGGGGACGGTTTGCAGGGAAAAGTATAAATCTGGTTTCTCAGTGTGTTTCCTAGTGTCCTTTGGAAATTATTGCAGTTTACTGTGTAAAACCGTGTTGGAGCTTATACCTACCTATATATATATATGGATTGTAGTTTGCAACTGAAAAGAAACTTTGTGTTCCCAAAAAGTTAGGTGAAGAACGGCTTCCACACACATTTATCTCTCAGAACTGAGCATGTGGACAGACGTTCATTCATCTAGCAAAAAGGGAATGGAATGCAGGGGAAACTATTTTCTGATTTATCAATCTGTTTCCTAGTGCCGGTTTGAAGTTCCTGCAGTTTTCACTGAAAACCTGGTTTGGAGCAAGTACCTCCCCTTATATATGTATGGATTGTGTTTTGCAACTTAATAGAAACTTTGTTTTCACAACAAGCTAGTTTAAGTACAGCTTTCACACACATTTAACCCTCAGATCTGAGCATCTGTAGAGACGTTCATTCATATAGCACAAAGGGGACGGTTTGCAGGGGAAAATTTTAATCTGGTTTCTCAGTGTGTTTCCTAGTGTCCGTTGAAAGTTATTGCAGTTTTCTGTGTAAAACCGACTTGAAACTAGTACCTACCTATATATATTTATGGAGTGTAGTTTGCAACTGAGAAGTATCTATGTGTTCCCAACAAGCTAGGTGAAGGACGGCTTTCACACACAATTATCACTCAGAATTCAGCATGTAGAGAGACGTTCGTTCACCTAGCACAAACTGAACAGTTTGCAGGAGAAACTGTTTCTCTGGGTTCTGAGACTGTTTCCTAGTGCTGGTTTGAAGTTCCAGCAGTTTTCACTGTAAAACCCAGTTGGAGCTAGTACCTCCCCATATATATGTAAGGAGTGTAGTTTGAAACTGAAAAGAAACTTTGTGTTCCCAATTAGCTAGGTGAAGGACGGCTTTCACACCCACTTATCTCTCAGAACTGAACAAGTGGAGAGACGTTCGTTCATCCAGCACAATGATAACAGTTAACAGGGGAAAGTGTTACTCCGGGTTCTCAGTCTGTTTCCTATAGCCGGTTTGAAGTTCCGGCAATTTTCACTGTAAATCCGAGTTGGAGCTAGTACATCCCCATATATATGTATGGAGTGTAGTTTGCAAATGAAAAGAATCTTTGTGTTCCCAAGAAGCTAGGTGAAGTAAGGCTTTCACACACACTTATCTCTCAGATGTAGCATGTGGTGAGACGTTCATTCATCCAGCACAATGGAACGGGTAGCAGGGGAAACTGTTACTCTGGATTCTCAGTCTGTTCCCTAGATCCGGTTTGAAGTTCCTGCATTTTTCACTGTAAAATCGAGTTGGAGCTAGTACCTACCCGTATATATGTATGGAGTGTATTTTGCAACTGAAAAGAAATTTATGTTCCCAACAATCTAGGTGAAGGACGGCTTTCACACACACTTATCTCTCAGAACTGAGCATGAGGAGACTTTCATTCATCTACCACAAAGGGAACGGGAATCAGTGGAAACTATTCTCTGGTTTATCAATCTGTTTCCTAGTGCCGTTTTGAAGTTCCTGCAGTTTTCACTGTAAACAGGGTTGGAGCTAGTACCTCCCCTTATATATGTATGTATTGTGGATTGCAACTTAAAAGAAACTTTGTGTTCCCAACAAGCTAGTTGAAGTACGGGTTTCACACACATTTTTCTCTCAGATTGAGCATTTGGAGAGACGTTCATTCATCTAGCACAAAGGGGACGGTTTGCAGGGGAAACTTTTACTCTGGTTTCTCAGTGTGTTTCCTAGTGACCGTTGGAAGTTATTGCAGTTTTCTCTGTAAAAGCGAGTTGGATCTAGTACCTACCCATATATATTTATGGAGTGTAGTTTGCAACTGAGAAGTATCTTTGTGTTCCCAACAAGCTAGGTGAAGGACGGCTTTCACAAAAACTTATCACTCAGAATTGAGCATGTGGAGAGACGATCGTTCACGAAGTGCATTGTGAACGGTTTGCAGGAGAAACTGTTTCTCTGGGTTCTGAGTATGTTTCCTAGTGCCGGTTTGAAGTTCTTGCTTTTTTCACTGTAAAACACAGTTGGAGCTAGTACCACCATATATATATGTATGGAGTGTAGTTTGCAACTGAAAAGAAACTTTGTGTTCCCAACAAGCTAGGTGAATGGCGGCTTTCACACACAGTTATCTCTCAGAAGTGAGCATGTGGACAGACTTTCGTTCACCTAGGACAAAGGGAACGGTTTACAGGAGAAACTTTTACTCTGGGTTCTGAGACTGTTTCCTAGTGCTGGATTGAATTTCCTGCAGTTTTCTCTGTAAAACCGAGTTGGAGCTAGTACCTCCCCATATATATGTATGGAGTGTAGTTTGCAACTGGAAAGAAACTTTGTGTTCCCAACAAGCTTGGTGATGTACAGATTTCAAAAACACTTATCTCTCAGAACTGAGCATGTGGAGAGACGTTTATTCATCTAGCACAAAGGGGATGATTTGAAGGGGAAAATTTTACTCTGGTTTCTCAGTGTTTTTCCTAGTGTCCATTGGAAGTTATTGCAGTTTTCTGTGTTAAATCAAGTTGGAGCTAGTACCTACCCATATATATTTATGGAGTGTCGTTTGCAACTGAGAAGTATCTTTGTGTTCCCAACAAGCTAGGTGAAGGACGGCTTTCACACACACTTATCACTAAGAATTTAGCATGTGGAAATACGTTCGTTCACCTAGCACAAAGTGAAAGTTTTGCAGGAGAAACTGTTTCTCTTGGTTCTGGGTTTATTTCATAGTGCCGGTTTGAAGTTAATGCTTTTTTCACTGTAAAACACACTTGGAGCTAGTACCAACCCATATATATGTATGGAGTGTAGTTTGCAACTGAAAAGAAACTTTGCGTTATCAACAAGCTTGGTGAAGTATGGCTTTCACACACAGTTATCTCTCAGAAGTGAGCATGTGGAGAGACGTTCGTTCACCTAGGACAAATGGACGGTTTACAGGAGAAACATTTACTCTGGTTTCTGAGAATGTTTCCCAGTGCCGGACAGATGTTCCTGCAGTTTTCACTGTAAAACCCAGTTGGATCTAGTACCTCCCCATATATAAGTAAGGAATGTAGTTTGCAACTGAAAAGAAAATTTGTATTCCCAATTAGCTAGGTGTACGATGGCATTCACACACACTTATCTCTTAGAACTGAGCAAGTGGAGAGACTTTCGTTCATCAAGCACAATGGGAACGGGTAAATGGTGAAAGTGTTACTCCGGGTTCTCAGTCTGTTTCCTAGAGCCGGTTTGAAGTTCCTGCATTTTTCACTGTAAATACGAGTTGGAGCTAGTACATACCCATATATATGTATGGAGTGTAGTTTGCAACTGAAAAGAATCTTTGTGTTCCCAACATGCTAGGTGAAGGGCGGCTTTCACACTCACTTATCTCTAAGAGCTGAGCATGTGGAGAGACGTTAATTCACCTAGGATAAAGGGAACGGTTTACAGGAAAAACTTTCACTCTGTGTTCTGAGACTGTTTCCTAGTGCCGGTTTGAAGTTCCTGCAGTTTTCATTGTAAAACCGATTTGGAGCTAGTACCGCCCCATATATATTTATGGAGTGTAGTTTGCAACTGAAAAGAAACTTTGTTTTCCCAACAAGCTAGTTGAAGGACGGCTTTCACACACACTTATCTCTCAGAAGTGAGCATGTGGATAGACCATCGTTCATCTAGCACAAAGGGAACGGGTTGAAGAGAAAATTTTACTCAGCATTCTCAGTCTGTTTCCTAGTCCCGTATTGAAATTCCTGCTATTTTCACTGTAAAACCGATTTGAGCTTTTACCTCCGCATGTATATATATGGACTGTGTTTTGCGACTGAAAAGAAACTTTGTGTTCCCAGCAAGCTAGGTAAAGGACGGCTTTCACACACACTTATCTCTCAGATCTGAGCATCTGGAGAGACGTTCATTCATCTAACACAAAGGGAACGGCTTGCAGTTGAAACTTTTACTCTGGATTCTCAGTGTGTTTCCTAGTGTCCGAAGGAAGTTCCTGCAGTTCTCTCTGTAAAACCGACTTGGAGCTAGTACCTACCCATATATATTTATGGAGTGTAGTTTGCAACTGGCAAGTATCTTTGTGTTCCCAACAAGCTAGATGTATGACGGCTTTCACACACAATTATCTCTCAGAATTGAGCATGTGGAGGGACGTTCGTTCAACTAGCACAAAGTGAAAGGTTTGCAGGAGAAATTGTTTCTCTGGGTTCTGAGTCTATTTCCTAGTGCCGGATTGATGTTCTTGCTTTTTTCACTGTAAAACACAGTTGGAGCTAGTACCACCATATATATATGTATGGAGTGTAGTTTGCAACTGAAAAGAAACTTTGTGTTCCCAACAAGCTAGGTGAAGGACGGCTTTCACACACAGTTATCTCTCAGAAGTGAGCATGTGGATAGACGTTCGTTCACCTAGGACAAAGGAACGGTTTACAGGAGAAACTTTTACTCTGGGTTCTGAGACTGTTTCCTAGTGCCGGATTGAATTTCCTGCAGTTTTCTCTGTAAAACCGTGTAGGAGCTAGTACCTCCCCATATATATGTATGGAGTGTTGTTTGCAACTGAAAAGAAACTTTGTGTTCCCAACAAGCTTTGTGATGTACAGCTTTCACACACACTTATCTCTCAGAACTGAGCATGTGGAGAGACGTTCATTCATCTAACACAAAGGGGATGATTTGAAGGGGAAAATTTTACTCTGAATTCTCAGTGTTTTTCCTAGTGTCCATTGGAAGTTATTGCAGTTTTCTGTGTAAAATCAAGTTGGAGCTAGTACCTACCCATATATATTTATGGAGTGTAGTTTGCAACTGAGAAGTATCTTTGTGTTCCCAACAAGCTAGATGAAGGACTGCTTTCACACACAAATATCACTAAGAATTGAGCATGTGGAAATACGTTCGTTCAACTAGCACAAAGTGAACCTTTTGCAGGAGAAAATGTTTCTCTGGATTCTGGGTCTATTTCATAGTGCCGGTTTGAAGTTCCTGCTTTTTTCACTGTAAAACACATTTGGAGCTAGTACCACCCCATATATATGTATGGAGTGTAGTTTGCAACTAAAAAGAAACTTTGCGTTATCAACAAGCTTGGTGAAGGATGGCTTTCACACACAATTATCTCTCAGAAGTGATCATGTGGAGAGACGTTCGTTCACCTAGAACAAATGGACGGTTTACAGGAGAAACATTTACTCTGGTTTCTGAGAATGTTTCCCAGTGCCGGACTGATGTTCCTGCCTTTTTCACTGTAAAACCCAGTTGGAGCTTGTACCTCCCCATATATAAGTAAGGAATGTAATTTGCAACTGAAAGAAACTTTGTATTCCCAATTAGCTAGGTGAACGACGGCATTCACACACACCTATCTCTTAGAACTTAGCAAGTGGAGAGACGTTCCTTCAACTAGCACAAAGTGAAACGTTTGCAGGAGAAACTGTTTCTCTGGGTTCTGAGTCTGTTTCCTAGTGCCGGTTTGAAGTTCTTGCTTTTTTCACTGTAAAACACAGTTGGAGCTAGTACCACCATATATATATGTATGGAGTGTAGTTTGCAACTGAAAAGAAACTTTGTGTTCCCAACAAGCTAGTTGAATGGTGGCTTTCACACACAGTTACCTCTCAGAAGTGAGCATGTGGAGAGACGTTCGTTCACCTAGGACAAAGGGAACGGTTTACAGGAGAAACTTTTACTCTGGGTTCTGAGACTGTTTCCTAGTGCCGGATTGAATTTCCTGCATTTATCACTGTAAAACCGAGTTGGAGCTAGTACCTCCCCATATATATGTATGGAGTGTTGATTGCAACTGAAAAGAAAGTCTGTGTTCACCACAAGCTTTGTGATGTACAGCTTTCACACACACTTATCTCTCAGAACTGAGCATGTGGAGAGACGTTCATTCATCTAACACAAAGGGGACGGTTTGAAGGGGAAAATTTTACTCTGGTTTCTCAGTGTTTTTCCTAGTGTCCGTTGGAAGTTATTGCAGTTTTCTGTGTAAAACCAAGTTGGAGCTAGTACCTACCCATATATATTTATGGAGTGTAGTTTGCAACTGAGAAGTATCTTTGTGTTCCCAACAAGCTAGGTGAAGGACGGCTTTCACACACACTTATCACTAAGAATTGAGCATGTGGAAATACGTTCGTTCACCTAGCACAAAGTGAACGTTTTGCAGGAGAAACTGTTTCTCTGGGTTCTGGGTCTATTTCATAGTGCCGGTTTGAAATTCCTGCTTTTTTCACTGTAAAACACTGTTGGAGCTAGTACCACCCCATATATATGTATGGAGTGTAGTTTGCAACTGAAAAGAAACTTTGCGTTATCAACAAGCTTGGTGAAGGATGGCTTTCACACACAATTATCTCTCAGAAGTGAGCATGTGGAGAGACGTTCATTCACTTAGGACAAATGGACGGTTTACAGGAGAAACATTTACTCTGGTTTCTGAGACTGTTTCCCAGTGCCAGAATGATGTTCCTGCAGTTTTCATTGTAAAACCAGTTGGAGCTTGTACCTCCCCATATAAAATAAGGAATGTAGTTTGCAACTGAAAAGAAACTTTGTGTTCCCAATTAGCTAGGTGAACGACGGCATTCACACACACTTATCTCTTAGAACTGAGCAAGTGGAGAGACGTTCGTTCATCCAGCACAATGGGAAAGGTAAACAGGGGAAAGTGTTACTCCGGGTTCTCAGTCTGTTTCCTAGAGCCGGTTTGAAGTTCCTGCATTTTACACTGTAAATTCGAGTTGGCGCTTGTACATCCCCATATATATTTATGGAGTGTAATTTGCAACTGAAAAGTATCTTTGTGTTCCCAACATGCTAGGTGAAGTGCGGCTTTCACACACACTTATCTCTCAGAACTGAGCATGTGGATAGACTGTCGTTCACCTAGGATAAAGGGTTCGGTTTACAGGAAAAATTTTTACTCTGGGTTCTGAGACTGTTTCCTAGTGCCGGTTTGAAGTTCCTGCAGTTTTCATTGTAAAACCTAGTTGGAGCTAGTACCTCCCCATATATATTTATGGAGTGTAGTTTGCAACTGAAAAGGAACTTTGTTTTCCCAACAAGCTAGTTGAAGGACTTCTTTCACACACACTTATCTCTCAGATGTGAGCATGTGGATAGACGTTCGTTCATCCAGCAAAATTGGAACGTTTAGCAGGGGAAAGTGTTACTCCCGGTTCTCAGTCTGTTTCCTAGAGCCAATTTGAAGTTCCTGCAGTTTTAACTGTAAACCGAGTTGGAGGTAGCACCTCCCCATATATATGTATGGACTGTTGTTTGCAACTGAAAAGAAACTTTGTGTTCCCAACAAGCTAGGTGAAGGGCGGCTTTCACACAGACTTAACTCTCAGAACTGAGCATGTGGAGTGAAGTTCGTCACCTAGGACAAAGGGAACTGTTTACAGGAGAAACTTTTACTCTGGGTTCTGAGTCTGTTTCCTAGAGCCGGTTTGAAGTTCCTGCAGTTTTCATTGTAAAACCAAGTTGGAGCTAGTACCTCCCCATATATATTTAAGGATTGTTGTTTGCAACTGAAAAGAAACTTTGTTTTCCCCACAAGCTAGGTGAAGGAATACTTTCACACACACATATCTCTCAGAAGTGAGCATGTGGATAGACGTTCTTTCATCTAGCACAAATGGTACGGTTTGAAGAGAAAATTTTACTCAGCATTCTCAGTCTGTTTCCTAGTCCCGGATTGAAATTCCTGCTATTTTCACTATAAAACCGATTTGAGCTTGTACCTCCGCATGTATATGTATGGAGTGTGTTTTGCAACTGAAAAGAAACTTTGTGTTCCCAGCAAGCTAGGTGAAGGACGTCTTTCACACACACTTATTTCTTAGAAATGAGCATGTGGAGAGACGTTCATTCATCTAGCACAAAGGGAACGTGTTGCAGGGGAAACTTTTACTCTGGTTCCTAGTGTGTTTCCTAGTGTCCGTTGGAAGTTCCTGCAGTTTTCTCTGTAAATCCGAGTTGGAGCTAGTACCTACTCATATATATTTATGGAGTGTAGTTTGCAAATGAGAAGTATCTTTTTGTTCCCAACAAGCTGGGTGAATGACGGCTTTCACACACACTTAACTCTCAGACCAGAGCATGTGTAGAGACGTTCGTTCACCTAGCACAAAGTGAAAGGTTGCATGAGAAACTGTTTCTCTGGGTTCTGAGTCTGTTTCCTAGTGCCGGTTTGAAGTTCCTGCAGTTTACACTGTAAAACCCAGTTGGAGCTAGTACCAACCATATATATGTATTGAATGTAGATTGCAACTGAAAAGAAACTTTGCGTTCTCAACAAGCTAAGTGAAGGATGGCTTTCACACACAATTTTCTCTCAGAACTGAGCATGTGGAGAGACGTTCGTTCATGTAGCACAAAATAAACGGGTTGCAAGGGAAACTTGTTCCCTGGTTTCTCAGTCTGTTTCCTAGTGCCGGTTTGAAGTTCCTGCAGTTTTCACTGTAAAATCGAGTTGGAGCTAGTACCTCCCCATATATATGTATGGAGTGTGTTTTGCAACTGAAAAGAAACTTTGTGTTCCCAGCAAGCTATTTAAAGGACGGCTTTCACACACAATTATCTCTCAGAACTGAGCATGTGGAGAGATTTTCGTTCACGTAGCACAAATGGAACGGGTTGCAGGATAAAATTTTACTCTGATTTCTCACTCTGTTTCCTAGTGCAAGTTTGAAGTTCCAGCAGTTTTCACTGTAAAACCGATTTGGAGCTAGTACCTCCCCACATATAAATATGGAGTGTATTTTGCAACTTAAAAGAAACTTTGTGTTCCCAACAAGCTAGGTGAAGGACGGCTTTCACACACAATTTTCTCTCAGAATTGAGCATGTGGAGAGATATTCGTTCACCTAGCACTAAGTGAATGGGTTGCAAGAGAAACTGTTCCTCTGGGTTCTGAGTCTGTTTCCTAGTGCCGGGTTGAAGTTCCTACAGTTTTCCCTGTAAAACCCAGTTATAGCTAGTACCACCACATATATATGTATATGGATTGTAGTTTGCAACTGAAAAGAAAATTTGCGTTCTCAAGAAGCTAGGTGAAATATGGCTTTCACACACAATTATCTCTCAGAACTGAGCATGTGGAGAGACGTTCGTTCATGTAGCACAAATGGAAATGTTTGCAGGGAAACTTGTACCCTGGAACCTCAGTCAGTTTCCTAGTGCCTGTTTGAAGTTCCTGCAGTTTTCACTGTAAAACCCAGTTGGAGCTAGTACCTGCCCATATATATGTATAGATTGTAGTTAGCAACTGAAAAGAAACTTTGTGTTACCATGAAGCTAGGTGAAGAACGGCTTTCACACACACTTTTCTCTCAGAAATGAGCATGTGGAGAGACGTACGTTCATCCAGCACAATGGGAACGGGTAGCAGGGGAAAATGTTACTCTGGGTTCACAGTCTTTTTCCTAGAGCCGGTTTGAAGTTCCTGCAGTTTTCACTGTAAAACCGATTTGGAGCTAGTAAATCCCCACATATAAATATGGAGTGTATTTTGCAACTTAAAAGAAACTTTGTGATCCCAACAAGCAAGGTGAAGTGCGGCTTTCACACACAATTATCTCTCAGACCTGAGCATGTAGAAAGACGTTCGTTCACCTAGGACAAATGGACGGTTTACATGAGAAACTTTTACTCTGGGTTCTGAGTCTGTTTCCTAGAGCCGGTTTGAAGTTCCTGCAGTTTTCATTGTAAAACCGAGTTGGAGCTAGTACCTCCCCATATATATTTATGGATTGTTGTTTGCAACTGAAAAGAAACTTTGTTTTCCCCACAAGCTTGGTGAAAGAATACTTTCACACACACTTATCTCTCAGGAAGTGAGCATGTGGATAGACGTTCGTTCATCTAGCACAAATGGAACGGTTTGAAGAGAAAATTTTACTCAGCATTCTCAGTCTGTTTCCTATTCCCGGATTGAAATTCCTGCTATTTTCACTATAAAACCGATTTGAGCTTGTACCTCCGCATGTATATGTATGGAGTGTGTTTTGCAACTGAAAAGAAACTTTGTGTTCCCAGCAAGCTAGGTGAAGGACGGCTTTCACACATACTTATTTCTCAGAACTGAGCATGTGGAGAGACGTTCATTCATCTAGCACAAAGGGAACGGGTTGCAGGGGAAACTTTTACTCTGGTACCTAGTGTGTTTCCTAGTGTCCGTTGGAAATTCCTGCAGTTTTCTCTGTAAATCCGAGTTGGAGCTAGTACCTACTCATATATATTTATGGAGTGTATTTTGCAAATGAGAAGTATCGTTTTGTTCCCAACAAGCTAGGTGAATGACGGCTTTCACACACACTTAACTCTCAGACCAGATCATGTGGAGAGACGTTCGTTCACCTAGCACAAAGTGAACGGTTGCATGAGAAACTGTTTCTCTGGTTTCTGAGTCTGTTTCCTAGTGCCGGTTTGAAGTTCCTGCAGTTTACACTGTAAAACCCAGTTGGAGCTAGTACCAACCATATATATGTATTGAATGTAGATTGCAACTGAAAAGAAACTTTGCGTTTTCAACAAGCTAAGTGAAGGATGGCTTTCACACACAATTTTCTCTCAGAACTGAGCATGTGGAGAGACGTTCGTTCATGTAGCACAAAATAAACGGGTTGCAAGGGAAACTTGTTCCCTGGTTTCTCAGTCTGTTTCCTAGTGCCGTTTTGAAGTTCCTGCAGTTTTCACTGTAAAATCGTGTTGGAGCTAGTACCTCCCCATATATATGTATGGAGTGTGTTTTGCAAATGAAAAGAAACTTTGTGTTCCCAGCAAGCTAGGTAAAGGACGGCTTTCACACACAATTATCTCTCAGAACTGAGCATGTGGAGAGATTTTCGTTCACGTAGCACAAATGGAACGGGTTGCAGGATAAAATTTTACTCTGGTTTCTCACTCTGTTTCCTAGTGCAAGTTTGAAGTTCCAGCAGTTTTCACTGTAAAACCGATTTGGAGCTAGTACCTCCCCACATATAAATATGGAGTGTATTTTGCAACTTAAAAGAAACTTTGTGTTCCCAACAAGCTAGGTGAAGGACGGCTTTCACACACAATTTTCTCTCAGAATTGAGCATGTGGAGAGATGTTCGTTCACCTAGCACTAAGTGAACGGGTTGCAAGAGAAACTGTTTCTCTGGGTTCTGAGTCTGTTTCCTAGTGCCGGGTTGAAGTTCCTACAGTTTTCCATGTAAAACCCAGTTATAGCTAGTACCACCCCATATATATGTATATGGATTGTAGTTTGCAACTGAAAAGAAAATTTGCGTTCTCAAGAAGCTAGGTGAAATATGGCTTTCACACACAATTATCTCTCAGAACTGAGCATGTGGAGAGACTTTCGTTCATGTAGCACAAATGGAAAGGTTTGCAGGGAAACTTGTACCCTGGAACCTCAGTCAGTTTCCTAGTGCCTGTTTGAAGTTCCTGCAGTTTTCACTGTAAAACCCAGTTGGAGCTAGTACCTGCCCATATATATGTATAGATTGTAGTTAGCAACTGAAAAGAAACTTTGTGTTCCCAAGAAGCTAGGTGAAGAACGGCTTTCACACACACTTTTCTCTCAGAAATGAGCATGTGGAGAGACGTACATTCATCCAGCACAATGGGAACGGGTAGCAGGGGAAAATGTTACTCTGGGTTCACAGTCTTTTTCCTAGAGCCGGTTTGAAGTTCCTGCAGTTTTCACTGTAAAACCGATTTGGAGCTAGTAACTCCGCACATATAAATATGGAGTGTATTTTGCAACTTAAAAGAATCTTTGTGATCCCAACAAGCAAGGTGAAGTGCGGCTTTCACACACAATTATCTCTCAGACCTGAGCATGTAGAAAGACGTTCGTTCACCTAGGACAAATGGACGGTTTACATGAGAAACTTTTACTCTGGTTTCTGAGACTGTTTCCAAGTGCCTGACTGAAGTTCCTGCAGTTTTCACTGTAAAATCCAGTTGGACCTAGTACCTCCCCATATAGAAGTAAGGAGTGTATTTTGCAACTGAAAAGAAACTTTGTGTTCCTAAGTAGCTAGGTGAAGTTCGGCATTCACACACACTTAACTCTCAGAACTGAGCAAGTGGAGAGACGTTCGTTCATCCAGCAAAATTGGAACGTTTAACAGGGGAAAGTTTTACTCACGGTTCTCAGTCTGTTTCCTAGAGCCGATATGAAGTTCCTGCAGTTTTAACTGTAAATCCGAGTTGGAGCTAGCACCTCCCCATATATATGTATGGACTGTTGTTTGCAACTGAAAAGAAACTTTGTGTTCCCAACAAGCTAGGTGAAGGGTGGCTTTCACACAAACTTATCTCTCAGAACTGAGCATGTGGAGTGAAGTTCGTCACCTAGGACAAAGGGAACGGTTTACAGGAGAAACTTTTACTCTGGGTTCTGAGTCTGTTTCCTAGAGCCGGTTTGAAGTTCCTGCAGATTTCATTGTAAAACCGAGTTGGAGCTAATACCTTCCCATATATATTTATGGATTGTTGTTGGCAACTGAAAAGAAAATTTGTTTTCCCCACAAGCTAGGTGAAGGAATACTTTCACACACACTTATCTCTCAGAAGTGAGCATGTGGATAGACGTTCGTTCATCTAGCACAAATGGAACAGGTTTGAAGAGAAAATTTTACTCAGCATTCTCAGACTGTTTCCAAGTCCCGGATTGAAATTCCTGCTATTTTCACTATAAAACCGATTTGAGCTTGTACTTCCGCATGTATATGTATGGAGTGTGTTTTGCAACTGAAAAGAAACTTTGTGTTCCCAGCAAGCTAGGTGAAGAACGGCTTTCACACACACTTATTTCTCAGAACTGAGCATGTGGAGAGACGTTCATTCATCTAGCACAAAAGGAAAGTGTTGCAGGGGAAACTTTTACTCTGGTTCCTAGTGTGTTTCCTAGTGTCCGTTGGAAGTTCCTGCAGTTTTCTCTGTAAATCCGAGTTGGAGCTAGTACCTACTCATATATATTTATGGAGTGTAGTTTGCAAATGAGAAGTATGTTTTTGTTCCCAACAAGCTATGTGAAGGACGGCTTTCACACACACTTAACTCTCAGACCAGAGCATGTGTAGAGACGTTCGTTCACCTAGCACAAAGTGAACGGGTTGCATGTAGAAACTGTTTCTCTGGGTTCTGAGTCTGTTTCCTAGTGCCGGTTTGAAGTTCCTGCAGTTTACACTGTAAAACCCAGTTGGAGCTAGTACCAAACATATATATGTATGGAACGTAGATTGCAACTGAAAAGAATCTTTGCGTTCTCAACAAGCTAAGTGAAGGATGGCTTTCACACACAATTATCTCTCAGAACTGAGCATGTGGAGAGACGTTCGTTCATGTAGCACAAAATAAACGGGTTGTAGGGGAAACTTGTTCCCTGGTTTCTCAGTCTGTTTCCTAGTGCCGGTTTGAAGTTCCTGCAGTTTTCACTGTAAAATCGAGTTGGAGCTAGTACCTCCCCATATATATGTATGGAGAGTATTTTGCAACTGAAAAGAATCTTTGTGTTCCCAACAAGCTAGGTGAAGTGCGGCTTTAACACACAGGTTATCCCTCAGAACTTAGCATGTGGAGAGACGTTCGTTCATCTAGGAAAAAGGGAACGGTTTACAGGAGAAACTTTTACTGTTGGTTCTGCGAATGTTTCCTAGTGCCGTTTTCAAGTTCCTGCAGTTTTCACTGTAAAACCTGTTTGAGCTAGTACCTCCCCATATATATGAATGGAGTGCAGTTTGCAACTGAAAAGAAACTTTGTGTTCCCAAAAGCTAGGTGAAGGACGTCTTCCACACACACTTATCTCTCAGTACTGAGCATGTGGAGAGACGTTCATTCATCTAACACAAAGGTAGAAAGTTGCAGGGAAAAGTATTGTCTGGTTTCTCAATCAGTTTTCTAGTGCCGGTTTGAAGTTACTACATTTTTCAGTTTAAACCCGAGTTGGAGCTAATACATCCCCTTGTATATGTATGGATTGTGGTTTGCAACTGAATAGAAACTTTGTGTTTCCAACAAGCTAGGTGAAGGACGGCTTTCACACAAACTTATCTCTCAGATCTGAGCATCTGGAGAGACATTCATTCATTTAGCACAAAGGGAACGGGTTGCAGTGAGAAACTTTTACTCTGGTTTCTCAGTGTGTTTCCTAGTGTCCATTGGAAGTTCCTGCAGTTTTCTCTGTAAAACCGAGTTGGAAGTTGTACCTACCCATATATATTTATGGAATGTAGTTTGCAACTGAGAAGTATCTTTGTGTTCCCAACAAGCTAGGTGAAGGAAGGCTTTCACAAACACTTTTCTCTCAGAATTGAGCATGTGGAGAGACGTTCATTCACCTAGCACAAAGTGAACGGTTTGCAGGAAAACTGTTTCTCTGGGTTCTGCGTCTGTTTCCTAGTGCCGGTTTGACGTTCCTACATTTTTCACTGTAGAACACAGTTGGAGCTAGTACCACCCTTATATATGTATGGAGTGTAGTTTCCAAATTAAAAGAAACTTTGTGTTCTCAACAAGCTAGGTGAAGGATGGCTTTCACACACACTTATCTCTCCGAACTGAGCATGTGGAGAGACTTTCGTTCACCTAGTAGAAAGGGACGTTTTAAAGGAGAAATTTTACTCTGGGTTCTGAGACTGTTCCAAGTGCTGGATTGAAGTTCCTGCAGTTTTTACTGTAAAACCGAGTTGGAACTAGTACCTCCCCATATATATGTATGGAGTGTAGTTTGCAACTGAAAAGAAAGTATGTGTTCCCAACAAGCTAGGTGAAGGACGGCTTTCACACACACTTATCTCTCAGAACTGCGCCTGTGGAGAGACGTTCATTCATCTAGAAAAAGGGAGAAGGTTGCAGGAAAAAGTATTGTCTGGTTTCTCAATCTGTTTTCTATTGCCGGTTTGAAGTTCCTGCAGTTTTCACTGTAAACCCGAGTTGGATCTAGTACATCCCCTTATATATGTATGGATTGTGGTTTGCAACTTAAAAGAAACTATGTGTTCCCAACATGCTAGTTGAAGTTCGTCTTTCACACACATTTATCTCTCAGATCTGAGCATCTGGAGAGTCGTTCATTCATCAAGCACAAAGGGAACGGTTTCAGGTGAAACTTTTACTCTTGGTTCTGAGAATATTTCCTAGTGCCGTTTTTAAGTTCCTGCAATTTTCACTGTAAAACCTGTTTGAGCTAGTGCCTCCCGATATATATGTATGGAGTGCAGTTTGCAACTGAAAAGAAACTTTTTGTTCCAAACAAGCTAGTTGAAGGACGGCTTTCACACACAGTTATCTCTCAGAACTGAGCATGTGGAGAGACGTTCGTTCACCTAGCACAAAGTAAACGGGTTGCATGAGAAACTGTTTCTCTGGGTTCTGAGTCTGTTTCTTAGTGCCGGTTTGAAGTTCCTGCAGTTTTCACTGTAGAACCCATTTGGAGCTAGTACCAACCCATATATATGTATGGATTGTAGATTGCAACTGAAAAGAAACTTTGCGTTCTCAACAAGCTAGGTGAAGGATGGCTTTCACACACAATTATCTCTCAGACCTGAGCATGTGGAAAGACGTTCGTTCATGTAGAACAAAGGGAACGGGTTGCAGGGGAAAATTGTATCCTGGTTTCTCAGTGTGTTTCCTAGTGCCGGTTTGAAGTTCCTGCAGTTTTCACTGTAAAACCGAGTTGGAGCTAGTACCTCCCCATATATATGTATGGAGTGTATTTTGCAACTGAAAAGAATATTTGTGTTCCCAACAAGCTATGTGAAGTGCGGCTTTCACACACAGTTATCTCTCAGAACTGAGCATGTGGAGAGACGTTCGTTCATCTAGGAAAAAGGGAACGGTTTACAGGAGAAACTTTTACTCTTGGTTCTGGAGAAAGTTTCCTAGTGCCGTTTTCAAGTTCCTGCAGTTTTCACTGTAAAACCTGTTTGAGTTAGTACCTCCCGATATATTTGTATGCAGTGCAGTTTGCAACGAAAGAAACTTTGTTTTCCCAACAAGCTAGGTGAAAGACGGCTTTCACACACACTTATCTCTCAGAACTGAGCCTGTGGAGAGACGTTCATTCATCTAGCAAAAAGGGAGAAAGTTGCAGGAAAAAGTATTGTCTGGTTTCTCAATCAGTTTTCTAGTGCCGGTTTGAAGTTACTGCAGTTTTCAATGTAAACCCGAGTTGGAGCTAATACATCCCCTTATATATGTATGGATTGTGGTTTGCAACTGAATAGAAACTTTGTGTTTCCAACAAGCTAGTTGAAGGACGGATTTCACACAAACTTATCTCTCAGATCTGAGCATCTGGAGAGACATTCATTCATTTAGCACAAAGGGAACGGGTTGCAGTGGAAACTTTTACTCTGGTTTTTCAGTGTGTTTCCTAGTGTCCATTGGAAGTTCCTACAAGTTTTCTCTGTAAAACCGAGTTGGAAGTTGTACCTACCCATATATATTTATGGAATGTAGTTTGCAACTGAGAAGTATCTTTGTGTTCCCAACAAGCTAGGTGAAGGAAGGCTTTCACAAACACTTTTCTCTCAGAATTGAGCATGTGGAGAGACGTTCATTCACCTAGCACAAAGTGAACGGGTTGCAGGAAAACTGTTTCTCTGGGTTCTGCGTCTGTTTCCTAGTGCCGGTTTGACGTTCCTACATTTTTCACTGTAGAACACAGTTGGAGCTAGTACCACCCCATATATATGTATGGAGTGTAGTTTCCAAATTAAAAGAAACTTTGTGTTCTCAACAAGCTAGGTGAAGGATGGCTTTCACACACACTTATCTCTCCGAACTGAGCATGTGGAGAGACTTTCGTTCACCTAGGAGAAAGGGACGTTTTACAGGAGAAATTTTACTCTGGGTTCTGAGACTGTTCCAAGTGCCGGATTGAAGTTCCTGCAGTTTTTACTGTAAAACCGAGTTGGAACTAGTACCTCCCCATATATATGTATGGAGTGTAGTTTGCAACTGAAAAGAAAGTATGTGTTCCCAACAAGCTAGGTGAAGGACGGCTTTCACACACACTTATCTCTCAGAACTGAGCCTGTGGAGAGACGTTCATTCATCTAGAAAAAGGGAGAAGGTTGCAGGAAAAAGTATTGTCTGGTTTCTTAATCTGTTTTCTATTGCCAGTTTGAAGTTCCTGCAGTTTTCACTGTAAACCCGAGTTGGATCTAGTACATCCCCTTATATATGTATGGATTGTGGTTTGCAACTTAAAAGAAACTATGTGTTCCCAACATGCTAGTTGAAGTTCGGCTTTCACACATATTTATCTCTCAGATATGAGCATCTGGAGAGTCGTTCATTCATCAAGCAAAAAGGGAACGTTTTGCAGGTGAAACTTTTACCCTTGGTTCTGAGAATATTTCCTAGTGCCGTTTTTAAGTTCCTGCAGTTTTCACTGTAAAACCTGTTTGAGCTAGTGCCTCCCGATATATATGTATGGAGAGCAGTTTGCAACTGAAAAGAAACTTTTTGTTCCAACAAGCTAGGTGAAGGACGGCTTTCACACACACTTATCTCTTAGAACTGAGCATGTGGAGAGACGTTCATTCATCTAGCACAAATGGAGAACGGTTGCAGGAGAAAGTATTTCTCTGGTTTCTCTATCTGTTTTCTAGTGCCGGTTTGAAGTTCCTGCAGTTTTCACTGTAAACCCGAGTTGGAGCTAGTACCATCCCCTTATATATGTATGGATTGTTGTTTGCAACTAAATAGAAACTTTGTGTTCCCAACAAGCTCGGTGAAGGACGGCTTTCACACAAACGTATCTCTCAGATCTGAGCATCTGGAGAGACGTTCATTCATCTAGCACAATGGGAACTTGTTGCAGTGGAAACTTTTACTCTGGTTCTCAGTGTGTTTCCTAGTGTCCGTTGGAAGTTCCTGCAGTTTCTCTGTAAAACCGAGTTGAACTAGTACCTACCCATATATATTTATGGAGTGTAGTTTGCAAATGAGAAGTATTTTTGTGTTCCCATCAATCTAGGTGAAGGACGGCTTTCACAAACACTTTTATCTCAGAATTGAGCATGTGGAGAGACGTTCGTTCACCTAGCACAAAGTGAACGGGTTGCAGGAAAACTGTTTCTCTGGGTTCTGAGTCTGTTTCCTATTGCCGGTATGATGTTCCTGCAGTTTTCACTGTAGAACCCAGTTGGAGCTTGTACCACCCCATATATTTGTATGGAGTGTAATTTCCAACTGAAAAGAAACTTTGTGTTCTCAACAAGCTAGGTGAAGAATGGCTTTCACACACACTTATCTCTCAGAACTGAGCATGTGGAGAGACTTTCGTTCACCTAGGAGAAAGGGACGTTTTACAGGAGAAACTTTACTCTGGGTTCTGAGACTGTTTCCAAGTGCCGGATTGAAGTTCCTGCAGTTTTTACTGTAAACCGAGTTGGAAAATGTACCTCCCCATATATATGTATGGAGAGTAGTTAGCAATTGGAATGAAACTTTGTGTTCCCTACAAGCTTGTTGATGTACGGCATTCACACACACTTATCTCTCAGAACTGATCATGTGCAGAGACGTTCATTCATCTAGCACAAATGGAGCGGTTTGCAGGGGAAAGTATTTTCTGGTTTCTCAATCTGTTTTCTAGTGCCGGTTTGATGTTCCTGCAGTTTTCACCGTAAACCAGTGTTGAATCTAGTACATCCCCTTATATATGTATGGATTGTGGTTTGCAACTTAATAGAAACTTGTGTTCCCAACATGCTGGTTGAAGTTCGGCTTTCACACACATTTAAGTCTCAGATCTGAGCATCTGGAGAGTCGTTCATTCATCAAGCACAAAGGGAACGGTTTTGCAGGGGAAACTTTTACTCTGGTTTCTCAGTGTGTTTCCTAGTGTCCGTTGGAAGTTATTACAGTTTTCTCTGTAAAACCGAGTTGGAGCTAGTACCTACCCATATATATTTATGGAGTGTAGTTTGCAACTGAGAAGTATCTTTGTGTTCCCTACAAGCTAGTTGAAGGACGGCTTTCACACACACTTATCACTCAGAATTGAGGCATGTGGAGAGACGTTCGTTCACCTAGCAAAAAATGAACGGGTTGCAGGAGAAACTTTTTCTCTGGGTTCTGAGTCAGTTTCCTAGTGCCGGTTTGAAGTTCCTGCAGTTTTCACTGTAAAACCCAGTTCGAGTTAGCACCACCCCATATATAATTATGGAGTGTAATTTGCAACTGAAAAGAAACTTTGCATTCTCAACAAGCTATGTGAAGGATGGCTTTCACACACAATTATCTCTCAGAATGAGCATGTGGAGAGACGTTCGTTCACCTAGGACAAATAGACGTTTTACAGGAGAAATTTTACTGTGGGTACTGAGAATGTTTCTTAGTGCCGGACTGAATTTCCTGCAGTTTTCACTGTAAAACATTTGGAGCTAGTACTTTCCCCATATATAATTAAGGAGTGTAGTTTGCCACTGAAAAGAAACTTTGTGTTTTCAAGTAGCTAGGTGAAGGACGGCTTTCACACACACTTATCTCTCAGAAATGAGCAAGTGGAGAGACTTTCGTTCATCCAGCACAATGGGAACGGGTAGCAGTGTAAAGTGTTACTCCGGGTTCTCAGTCTGTTTCCTAGAGCTGGTTTGAAGTTCCTGCATTTTTCACTGTAAATCCGTTGGAGCTAGTACCTCCCCATATATATATGGAGTGTAGTTTGCAACTGAAAAGTAACATTGTGTTCCCAACAAGCTAGTTGAAGGACGGCTTTCACACACACTTATCTCTCAGAACTGAGCCTGTGGAGAGACGTTCATTCATCTAGAAAAAGGGAGAAGGTTGCAGGAAAAAGTATTGTCTGGTTTCTTAATCTGTTTTCTATTGCCAGTTTGAAGTTCCTGCAGTTTTCACTGTAAACCCGAGTTGGATCTAGTACATCCCCTTATATATGTATGGATTGTGGTTTGTAACTTAAAAGAACTTGTGTTCCCAACATGCTTGTTGAAGTTCGGCTTTCACACATATTTATCTCTCAGATATGAGCATCTGGAGAGTCGTTCATTCATCAAGCAAAAAGGGAACGTTTTGCAGGTGAAACTTTTACCCTTGGTTCTGAGAATATTTCCTAGTGCCGTTTTTAAGTTCCTGCAGTTTTCACTGTAAAACCTGTTTGAGCTAGTGCCTCCCGATATATATGTATGGAGAGCAGTTTGCAACTGAAAAGAAACTTTTTGTTCCCAACAAGCTAGGTGAAGGACGGCTTTCACACACACTTATCTCTTAGAACTGAGCATGTGGAGAGACGTTCATTCATCTAGCACAATGGGAGAAGGTTGCAGGAAAAAGTATTTTCTGGTTTCTCTATCTGTTTTCTAGTGCCGGTTTGAAGTTCCTGCAGTTTTCACTGTAAACCCGAGTTGGAGCTAGTACATCCCCTTATATATGTATGGATTGTTGTTTGCAACTAAATAGAACTTTGTGTTCCCAACAAGCTCGGTGAAGGACGGCTTTCACACAAACGTATCTCTCAGATCTGAGCATCTGGAGAGACGTTCATTCATCTAGCACAATGGGAACTTGTTGCAGTGGAAACTTTTACTCTGGTTTCTCAGTGTGTTTCCTAGTGTCCGTTGGAAGTTCCTGCAGTTTTCTCTGTAAAACCGAGTTGAACTAGTACCTACCCATATATATTTATGGAGTGTAGTTTGCAAATGAGAAGTATTTTTGTGTTCCCATCAATCTAGGTGAAGGACGGCTTTCACAAACACTTTATCTCAGAATTGAGCATGTGGAGAGACGTTCGTTCACCTAGCACAAAGTGAACGGGTTGCAGGAAAACTGTTTCTCTGGGTTCTGAGTCTGTTTCCTATTGCCGGTATGATGTTCCTGCAGTTTTCACTGTAGAACCCAGTTGGAGCTTGTACCACCCCATATATTTGTATGGAGTGTAATTTCCAACTGAAAAGAAACTTTGTGTTCTCAACAAGCTAGGTGAAGAATGGCTTTCACACACACTTATCTCTCAGAACTGAGCATGTGGAGAGACTTTCGTTCACCTAGGAGAAAGGGACGTTTTACAGGAGAAACTTTTACTCTGGGTTCTGAGACTGTTTCCAAGTGCCGGATTGAAGTTCCTGCAGTTTTTACTGTAAAACCGAGTTGGAAAATGTACCTCCCCATATATATGTATGGAGAGTAGTTAGCAATTGGAATGAAACTTTGTGTTCCCTACAAGCTTGTTGATGTACGGCATTCACACACACTTATCTCTCAGAACTGATCATGTGCAGAGACGTTCATTCATCTAGCACAAATGGAGCGGTTTGCAGGGGAAAGTATTTTCTGGTTTCTCAATCTGTTTTCTAGTGCCGGTTTGATGTTCCTGCAGTTTTCACCGTAAACCAGTGTTGAATCTAGTACATCCCCTTATATATGTATGGATTGTGGTTTGCAACTTAATAGAAACTTTGTGTTCCCAACATGCTGGTTGAAGTTCGGCTTTCACACACATTTAAGTCTCAGATCTGAGCATCTGGAGAGTCGTTCATTCATCAAGCACAAAGGGAACGGTTTGCAGGGGAAACTTTTACTCTGGTTTCTCAGTGTGTTTCCTAGTGTCCGTTGGAAGTTATTACAGTTTTCTCTGTAAAACCGAGTTGGAGCTAGTACCTACCCATATATATTTATGGAGTGTAGTTTGCAACTGAGAAGTATCTTTGTGTTCCCTACAAGCTAGTTGAAGGACGGCTTTCACACACACTTATCACTCAGAATTGAGCATGTGGAGAGACGTTCGTTCACCTAGCAAAAAATGAACGGGTTGCAGGAGAAACTTTTTCTCTGGGTTCTGAGTCAGTTTCCTAGTGCCGGTTTGAAGTTCCTGCAGTTTTCACTGTAAAACCCAGTTCGAGTTAGCACCACCCCATATATAATTATGGAGTGTAATTTGCAACTGAAAAGAAACTTTGCATTCTCAACAAGCTATGTGAAGGATGGCTTTCACACACAATTATCTCTCAGAAGTGAGCATGTGGAGAGACGTTCGTTCACCTAGGACAAATAGACGTTTTACAGGAGAAATTTTACTGTGGGTACTGAGAATGTTTCTTAGTGCCGGACTGAATTTCCTGCAGTTTTCACTGTAAACACATTTGGAGCTAGTACTCTTCCCCATATATAATTAAGGAGTGTAGTTTGCCACTGAAAAGAAACTTTGTGTTTTCAAGTAGCTAGGTGAAGGACGGCTTTCACACACACTTATCTCTCAGAAATGAGCAAGTGGAGAGACTTTCGTTCATCCAGCACAATGGGAACGGGTAGCAGTGTAAAGTGTTACTCCGGGTTCTCAGTCTGTTTCCTAGAGCTGGTTTGAAGTTCCTGCATTTTTCACTGTAAATCCGTGTTGGAGCTAGTACCTCCCCATATATATATATGGAGTGTAGTTTGCAACTGAAAAGTAACATTGTGTTCCCAACAAGCTAGTTGAAGGACGGCTTTCACACACACTTATCTCTCAGAACTGAGCCTGTGGAGAGACGTTCATTCATCTAGAAAAAGGGAGAAGGTTGCAGGAAAAAGTATTGTCTGGTTTCTTAATCTGTTTTCTATTGCCAGTTTGAAGTTCCTGCAGTTTTCACTGTAAACCCGAGTTGGATCTAGTACATCCCCTTATATATGTATGGATTGTGGTTTGTAACTTAAAAGAAACTTTGTGTTCCCAACATGCTTGTTGAAGTTCGGCTTTCACACATATTTATCTCTCAGATATGAGCATCTGGAGAGTCGTTCATTCATCAAGCAAAAAGGGAACGTTTTGCAGGTGAAACTTTTACCCTTGGTTCTGAGAATATTTCCTAGTGCCGTTTTTAAGTTCCTGCAGTTTTCACTGTAAAACCTGTTTGAGCTAGTGCCTCCCGATATATATGTATGGAGAGCAGTTTGCAACTGAAAAGAAACTTTTTGTTCCCAACAAGCTAGGTGAAGGACGGCTTTCACACACACTTATCTCTTAGAACTGAGCATGTGGAGAGACGTTCATTCATCTAGCACAATGGGAGAAGGTTGCAGGAAAAAGTATTTTCTGGTTTCTCTATCTGTTTTCTAGTGCCGGTTTGAAGTTCCTGCAGTTTTCACTGTAAACCCGAGTTGGAGCTAGTACATCCCCTTATATATGTATGGATTGTTGTTTGCAACTAAATAGAAACTTTGTGTTCCCAACAAGCTCGGTGAAGGACGGCTTTCACACAAACGTATCTCTCAGATCTGAGCATCTGGAGAGACGTTCATTCATCTAGCACAATGGGAACTTGTTGCAGTGGAAACTTTTACTCTGGTTTCTCAGTGTGTTTCCTAGTGTCCGTTGGAAGTTCCTGCAGTTTTCTCTGTAAAACCGAGTTGAACTAGTACCTACCCATATATATTTATGGAGTGTAGTTTGCAAATGAGAAGTATTTTTGTGTTCCCATCAATCTAGGTGAAGGACGGCTTTCACAAACACTTTTATCTCAGAATTGAGCATGTGGAGAGACGTTCGTTCACCTAGCACAAAGTGAACGGGTTGCAGGAAAACTGTTTCTCTGGGTTCTGAGTCTGTTTCCTATTGCCGGTATGATGTTCCTGCAGTTTTTCACTGTAGAACCCAGTTGGAGCTTGTACCACCCCATATATTTGTATGGAGTGTAATTTCCAACTGAAAAGAAACTTTGTGTTCTCAACAAGCTAGGTGAAGAATGGCTTTCACACACACTTATCTCTCAGAACTGAGCATGTGGAGAGACTTTCGTTCACCTAGGAGAAAGGGACGTTTTACAGGAGAAACTTTTACTCTGGGTTCTGAGACTGTTTCCAAGTGCCGGATTGAAGTTCCTGCAGTTTTTACTGTAAAACCGAGTTGGAAATGTACCTCCCCATATATATGTATGGAGAGTAGTTAGCAATTGGAATGAAACTTTGTGTTCCCTACAAGCTTGTTGATGTACGGCATTCACACACACTTATCTCTCAGAACTGATCATGTGCAGAGACGTTCATTCATCTAGCACAAATGGAGCGGTTTGCAGGGGAAAGTATTTTCTGGTTTCTCAATCTGTTTTCTAGTGCCGGTTTGATGTTCCTGCAGTTTTCACCGTAAACCAGTGTTGAATCTAGTACATCCCCTTATATATGTATGGATTGTGGTTTGCAACTTAATAGAAACTTTGTGTTCCCAACATGCTGGTTGAAGTTCGGCTTTCACACACATTTAAGTCTCAGATCTGAGCATCTGGAGAGTCGTTCATTCATCAAGCACAAAGGGAACGGTTTGCAGGGGAAACTTTTACTCTGGTTTCTCAGTGTGTTTCCTAGTGTCCGTTGGAAGTTATTACAGTTTTCTCTGTAAAACCGAGTTGGAGCTAGTACCTACCCATATATATTTATGGAGTGTAGTTTGCAACTGAGAAGTATCTTTGTGTTCCCTACAAGCTAGTTGAAGGACGGCTTTCACACACACTTATCACTCAGAATTGAGCATGTGGAGAGACGTTCGTTCACCTAGCAAAAAATGAACGGGTTGCAGGAGAAACTTTTTCTCTGGGTTCTGAGTCAGTTTCCTAGTGCCGGTTTGAAGTTCCTGCAGTTTTCACTGTAAAACCCAGTTCGAGTTAGCACCACCCCATATATAATTATGGAGTGTAATTTGCAACTGAAAAGAAACTTTGCATTCTCAACAAGCTATGTGAAGGATGGCTTTCACACACAATTATCTCTCAGAAGTGAGCATGTGGAGAGACGTTCGTTCACCTAGGACAAATAGACGTTTTACAGGAGAAATTTTACTGTGGGTACTGAGAATGTTTCTTAGTGCCGGACTGAATTTCCTGCAGTTTTCACTGTAAAACACATTTGGAGCTAGTACTTCCCCATATATAATTAAGGAGTGTAGTTTGCCACTGAAAAGAAACTTTGTGTTTTCAAGTAGCTAGGTGAAGGACGGCTTTCACACACACTTATCTCTCAGAAATGAGCAAGTGGAGAGACTTTCGTTCATCCAGCACAATGGGAACGGGTAGCAGTGTAAAGTGTTACTCCGGGTTCTCAGTCTGTTTCCTAGAGCTGGTTTGAAGTTCCTGCATTTTTCACTGTAAATCCGTGTTGGAGCTAGTACCTCCCCATATATATATATGGAGTGTAGTTTGCAACTGAAAAGTAACATTGTGTTCCCAACAAGCTAGTTGAAGGACGGCTTTCACACACACTTATCTCTCAGAACTGAGCCTGTGGAGAGACGTTCATTCATCTAGAAAAAGGGAGAAGGTTGCAGGAAAAAGTATTGTCTGGTTTCTTAATCTGTTTTCTATTGCCAGTTTGAAGTTCCTGCAGTTTTCACTGTAAACCCGAGTTGGATCTAGTACATCCCCTTATATATGTATGGATTGTGGTTTGTAACTTAAAAGAAACTTTGTGTTCCCAACATGCTTGTTGAAGTTCGGCTTTCACACATATTTATCTCTCAGATATGAGCATCTGGAGAGTCGTTCATTCATCAAGCAAAAAGGGAACGTTTTGCAGGTGAAACTTTTACCCTTGGTTCTGAGAATATTTCCTAGTGCCGTTTTTAAGTTCCTGCAGTTTTCACTGTAAAACCTGTTTGAGCTAGTGCCTCCCGATATATATGTATGGAGAGCAGTTTGCAACTGAAAAGAAACTTTTTGTTCCCAACAAGCTAGGTGAAGGACGGCTTTCACACACACTTATCTCTTAGAACTGAGCATGTGGAGAGACGTTCATTCATCTAGCACAATGGGAGAAGGTTGCAGGAAAAAGTATTTTCTGGTTTCTCTATCTGTTTTCTAGTGCCGGTTTGAAGTTCCTGCAGTTTTCACTGTAAACCCGAGTTGGAGCTAGTACATCCCCTTATATATGTATGGATTGTTGTTTGCAACTAAATAGAAACTTTGTGTTCCCAACAAGCTCGGTGAAGGACGGCTTTCACACAAACGTATCTCTCAGATCTGAGCATCTGGAGAGACGTTCATTCATCTAGCACAATGGGAACTTGTTGCAGTGGAAACTTTTACTCTGGTTTCTCAGTGTGTTTCCTAGTGTCCGTTGGAAGTTCCTGCAGTTTTCTCTGTAAAACCGAGTTGAACTAGTACCTACCCATATATATTTATGGAGTGTAGTTTGCAAATGAGAAGTATTTTTGTGTTCCCATCAATCTAGGTGAAGGACGGCTTTCACAAACACTTTTATCTCAGAATTGAGCATGTGGAGAGACGTTCGTTCACCTAGCACAAAGTGAACGGGTTGCAGGAAAACTGTTTCTCTGGGTTCTGAGTCTGTTTCCTATTGCCGGTATGATGTTCCTGCAGTTTTCACTGTAGAACCCAGTTGGAGCTTGTACCACCCCATATATTTGTATGGAGTGTAATTTCCAACTGAAAAGAAACTTTGTGTTCTCAACAAGCTAGGTGAAGAATGGCTTTCACACACACTTATCTCTCAGAACTGAGCATGTGGAGAGACTTTCGTTCACCTAGGAGAAAGGGACGTTTTACAGGAGAAACTTTTACTCTGGGTTCTGAGACTGTTTCCAAGTGCCGGATTGAAGTTCCTGCAGTTTTTACTGTAAAACCGAGTTGGAAAATGTACCTCCCCATATATATGTATGGAGAGTAGTTAGCAATTGGAATGAAACTTTGTGTTCCCTACAAGCTTGTTGATGTACGGCATTCACACACACTTATCTCTCAGAACTGATCATGTGCAGAGACGTTCATTCATCTAGCACAAATGGAGCGGTTTGCAGGGGAAAGTATTTTCTGGTTTCTCAATCTGTTTTCTAGTGCCGGTTTGATGTTCCTGCAGTTTTTCACCGTAAACCAGTGTTGAATCTAGTACATCCCCTTATATATGTATGGATTGTGGTTTGCAACTTAATAGAAACTTTGTGTTCCCAACATGCTGGTTGAAGTTCGGCTTTCACACACATTTAAGTCTCAGATCTGAGCATCTGGAGAGTCGTTCATTCATCAAGCACAAAGGGAACGGTTTGCAGGGGAAACTTTTACTCTGGTTTCTCAGTGTGTTTCCTAGTGTCCGTTGGAAGTTATTACAGTTTTCTCTGTAAAACCGAGTTGGAGCTAGTACCTACCCATATATATTTATGGAGTGTAGTTTGCAACTGAGAAGTATCTTTGTGTTCCCTACAAGCTAGTTGAAGGACGGCTTTCACACACACTTATCACTCAGAATTGAGCATGTGGAGAGACGTTCGTTCACCTAGCAAAAAATGAACGGGTTGCAGGAGAAACTTTTTCTCTGGGTTCTGAGTCAGTTTCCTAGTGCCGGTTTGAAGTTCCTGCAGTTTTCACTGTAAAACCCAGTTCGAGTTAGCACCACCCCATATATAATTATGGAGTGTAATTTGCAACTGAAAAGAAACTTTGCATTCTCAACAAGCTATGTGAAGGATGGCTTTCACACACAATTATCTCTCAGAAGTGAGCATGTGGAGAGACGTTCGTTCACCTAGGACAAATAGACGTTTTACAGGAGAAATTTTACTGTGGGTACTGAGAATGTTTCTTAGTGCCGGACTGAATTTCCTGCAGTTTTCACTGTAAAACACATTTGGAGCTAGTACTTCCCCATATATAATTAAGGAGTGTAGTTTGCCACTGAAAAGAAACTTTGTGTTTTCAAGTAGCTAGGTGAAGGACGGCTTTCACACACACTTATCTCTCAGAAATGAGCAAGTGGAGAGACTTTCGTTCATCCAGCACAATGGGAACGGGTAGCAGTGTAAAGTGTTACTCCGGGTTCTCAGTCTGTTTCCTAGAGCTGGTTTGAAGTTCCTGCATTTTTCACTGTAAATCCGTGTTGGAGCTAGTACCTCCCCATATATATATATGGAGTGTAGTTTGCAACTGAAAAGTAACATTGTGTTCCCAACAAGCTAGTTGAAGGACGGCTTTCACACACACTTATCTCTCAGAACTGAGCCTGTGGAGAGACGTTCATTCATCTAGAAAAAGGGAGAAGGTTGCAGGAAAAAGTATTGTCTGGTTTCTTAATCTGTTTTCTATTGCCAGTTTGAAGTTCCTGCAGTTTTCACTGTAAACCCGAGTTGGATCTAGTACATCCCCTTATATATGTATGGATTGTGGTTTGTAACTTAAAAGAAACTTTGTGTTCCCAACATGCTTGTTGAAGTTCGGCTTTCACACATATTTATCTCTCAGATATGAGCATCTGGAGAGTCGTTCATTCATCAAGCAAAAAGGGAACGTTTTGCAGGTGAAACTTTTACCCTTGGTTCTGAGAATATTTCCTAGTGCCGTTTTTAAGTTCCTGCAGTTTTCACTGTAAAACCTGTTTGAGCTAGTGCCTCCCGATATATATGTATGGAGAGCAGTTTGCAACTGAAAAGAAACTTTTTGTTCCCAACAAGCTAGGTGAAGGACGGCTTTCACACACACTTATCTCTTAGAACTGAGCATGTGGAGAGACGTTCATTCATCTAGCACAATGGGAGAAGGTTGCAGGAAAAAGTATTTTCTGGTTTCTCTATCTGTTTTCTAGTGCCGGTTTGAAGTTCCTGCAGTTTTCACTGTAAACCCGAGTTGGAGCTAGTACATCCCCTTATATATGTATGGATTGTTGTTTGCAACTAAATAGAAACTTTGTGTTCCCAACAAGCTCGGTGAAGGACGGCTTTCACACAAACGTATCTCTCAGATCTGAGCATCTGGAGAGACGTTCATTCATCTAGCACAATGGGAACTTGTTGCAGTGGAAACTTTTACTCTGGTTTCTCAGTGTGTTTCCTAGTGTCCGTTGGAAGTTCCTGCAGTTTTCTCTGTAAAACCGAGTTGAACTAGTACCTACCCATATATATTTATGGAGTGTAGTTTGCAAATGAGAAGTATTTTTGTGTTCCCATCAATCTAGGTGAAGGACGGCTTTCACAAACACTTTTATCTCAGAATTGAGCATGTGGAGAGACGTTCGTTCACCTAGCACAAAGTGAACGGGTTGCAGGAAAACTGTTTCTCTGGGTTCTGAGTCTGTTTCCTATTGCCGGTATGATGTTCCTGCAGTTTTCACTGTAGAACCCAGTTGGAGCTTGTACCACCCCATATATTTGTATGGAGTGTAATTTCCAACTGAAAAGAAACTTTGTGTTCTCAACAAGCTAGGTGAAGAATGGCTTTCACACACACTTATCTCTCAGAACTGAGCATGTGGAGAGACTTTCGTTCACCTAGGAGAAAGGGACGTTTTACAGGAGAAACTTTTACTCTGGGTTCTGAGACTGTTTCCAAGTGCCGGATTGAAGTTCCTGCAGTTTTTACTGTAAAACCGAGTTGGAAAATGTACCTCCCCATATATATGTATGGAGAGTAGTTAGCAATTGGAATGAAACTTTGTGTTCCCTACAAGCTTGTTGATGTACGGCATTCACACACACTTATCTCTCAGAACTGATCATGTGCAGAGACGTTCATTCATCTAGCACAAATGGAGCGGTTTGCAGGGGAAAGTATTTTCTGGTTTCTCAATCTGTTTTCTAGTGCCGGTTTGATGTTCCTGCAGTTTTCACCGTAAACCAGTGTTGAATCTAGTACATCCCCTTATATATGTATGGATTGTGGTTTGCAACTTAATAGAAACTTTGTGTTCCCAACATGCTGGTTGAAGTTCGGCTTTCACACACATTTAAGTCTCAGATCTGAGCATCTGGAGAGTCGTTCATTCATCAAGCACAAAGGGAACGGTTTGCAGGGGAAACTTTTACTCTGGTTTCTCAGTGTGTTTCCTAGTGTCCGTTGGAAGTTATTACAGTTTTCTCTGTAAAACCGAGTTGGAGCTAGTACCTACCCATATATATTTATGGAGTGTAGTTTGCAACTGAGAAGTATCTTTGTGTTCCCTACAAGCTAGTTGAAGGACGGCTTTCACACACACTTATCACTCAGAATTGAGCATGTGGAGAGACGTTCGTTCACCTAGCAAAAAATGAACGGGTTTGCAGGAGAAACTTTTTCTCTGGGTTCTGAGTCAGTTTCCTAGTGCCGGTTTGAAGTTCCTGCAGTTTTCACTGTAAAACCCAGTTCGAGTTAGCACCACCCCATATATAATTATGGAGTGTAATTTGCAACTGAAAAGAAACTTTGCATTCTCAACAAGCTATGTGAAGGATGGCTTTCACACACAATTATCTCTCAGAAGTGAGCATGTGGAGAGACGTTCGTTCACCTAGGACAAATAGACGTTTTACAGGAGAAATTTTACTGTGGGTACTGAGAATGTTTCTTAGTGCCGGACTGAATTTCCTGCAGTTTTCACTGTAAAACACATTTGGAGCTAGTACTTCCCCATATATAATTAAGGAGTGTAGTTTGCCACTGAAAAGAAACTTTGTGTTTTCAAGTAGCTAGGTGAAGGACGGCTTTCACACACACTTATCTCTCAGAAATGAGCAAGTGGAGAGACTTTCGTTCATCCAGCACAATGGGAACGGGTAGCAGTGTAAAGTGTTACTCCGGGTTCTCAGTCTGTTTCCTAGAGCTGGTTTGAAGTTCCTGCATTTTTCACTGTAAATCCGTGTTGGAGCTAGTACCTCCCCATATATATATATGGAGTGTAGTTTGCAACTGAAAAGTAACATTGTGTTCCCAACAAGCTAGTTGAAGGACGGCTTTCACACACACTTATCTCTCAGAACTGAGCCTGTGGAGAGACGTTCATTCATCTAGAAAAAGGGAGAAGGTTGCAGGAAAAAGTATTGTCTGGTTTCTTAATCTGTTTTCTATTGCCAGTTTGAAGTTCCTGCAGTTTTCACTGTAAACCCGAGTTGGATCTAGTACATCCCCTTATATATGTATGGATTGTGGTTTGTAACTTAAAAGAAACTTTGTGTTCCCAACATGCTTGTTGAAGTTCGGCTTTCACACATATTTATCTCTCAGATATGAGCATCTGGAGAGTCGTTCATTCATCAAGCAAAAAGGGAACGTTTTGCAGGTGAAACTTTTACCCTTGGTTCTGAGAATATTTCCTAGTGCCGTTTTTAAGTTCCTGCAGTTTTCACTGTAAAACCTGTTTGAGCTAGTGCCTCCCGATATATATGTATGGAGAGCAGTTTGCAACTGAAAAGAAACTTTTTGTTCCCAACAAGCTAGGTGAAGGACGGCTTTCACACACACTTATCTCTTAGAACTGAGCATGTGGAGAGACGTTCATTCATCTAGCACAATGGGAGAAGGTTGCAGGAAAAAGTATTTTCTGGTTTCTCTATCTGTTTTCTAGTGCCGGTTTGAAGTTCCTGCAGTTTTCACTGTAAACCCGAGTTGGAGCTAGTACATCCCCTTATATATGTATGGATTGTTGTTTGCAACTAAATAGAAACTTTGTGTTCCCAACAAGCTCGGTGAAGGACGGCTTTCACACAAACGTATCTCTCAGATCTGAGCATCTGGAGAGACGTTCATTCATCTAGCACAATGGGAACTTGTTGCAGTGGAAACTTTTACTCTGGTTTCTCAGTGTGTTTCCTAGTGTCCGTTGGAAGTTCCTGCAGTTTTCTCTGTAAAACCGAGTTGAACTAGTACCTACCCATATATATTTATGGAGTGTAGTTTGCAAATGAGAAGTATTTTTGTGTTCCCATCAATCTAGGTGAAGGACGGCTTTCACAAACACTTTTATCTCAGAATTGAGCATGTGGAGAGACGTTCGTTCACCTAGCACAAAGTGAACGGGTTGCAGGAAAACTGTTTCTCTGGGTTCTGAGTCTGTTTCCTATTGCCGGTATGATGTTCCTGCAGTTTTCACTGTAGAACCCAGTTGGAGCTTGTACCACCCCATATATTTGTATGGAGTGTAATTTCCAACTGAAAAGAAACTTTGTGTTCTCAACAAGCTAGGTGAAGAATGGCTTTCACACACACTTATCTCTCAGAACTGAGCATGTGGAGAGACTTTCGTTCACCTAGGAGAAAGGGACGTTTTACAGGAGAAACTTTTACTCTGGGTTCTGAGACTGTTTCCAAGTGCCGGATTGAAGTTCCTGCAGTTTTTACTGTAAAACCGAGTTGGAAAATGTACCTCCCCATATATATGTATGGAGAGTAGTTAGCAATTGGAATGAAACTTTGTGTTCCCTACAAGCTTGTTGATGTACGGCATTCACACACACTTATCTCTCAGAACTGATCATGTGCAGAGACGTTCATTCATCTAGCACAAATGGAGCGGTTTGCAGGGGAAAGTATTTTCTGGTTTCTCAATCTGTTTTCTAGTGCCGGTTTGATGTTCCTGCAGTTTTCACCGTAAACCAGTGTTGAATCTAGTACATCCCCTTATATATGTATGGATTGTGGTTTGCAACTTAATAGAAACTTTGTGTTCCCAACATGCTGGTTGAAGTTCGGCTTTCACACACATTTAAGTCTCAGATCTGAGCATCTGGAGAGTCGTTCATTCATCAAGCACAAAGGGAACGGTTTGCAGGGGAAACTTTTACTCTGGTTTCTCAGTGTGTTTCCTAGTGTCCGTTGGAAGTTATTACAGTTTTCTCTGTAAAACCGAGTTGGAGCTAGTACCTACCCATATATATTTATGGAGTGTAGTTTGCAACTGAGAAGTATCTTTGTGTTCCCTACAAGCTAGTTGAAGGACGGCTTTCACACACACTTATCACTCAGAATTGAGCATGTGGAGAGACGTTCGTTCACCTAGCAAAAAATGAACGGGTTGCAGGAGAAACTTTTTCTCTGGGTTCTGAGTCAGTTTCCTAGTGCCGGTTTGAAGTTCCTGCAGTTTTCACTGTAAAACCCAGTTCGAGTTAGCACCACCCCATATATAATTATGGAGTGTAATTTGCAACTGAAAAGAAACTTTGCATTCTCAACAAGCTATGTGAAGGATGGCTTTCACACACAATTATCTCTCAGAAGTGAGCATGTGGAGAGACGTTCGTTCACCTAGGACAAATAGACGTTTTACAGGAGAAATTTTACTGTGGGTACTGAGAATGTTTCTTAGTGCCGGACTGAATTTCCTGCAGTTTTCACTGTAAAACACATTTGGAGCTAGTACTTCCCCATATATAATTAAGGAGTGTAGTTTGCCACTGAAAAGAAACTTTGTGTTTTCAAGTAGCTAGGTGAAGGACGGCTTTCACACACACTTATCTCTCAGAAATGAGCAAGTGGAGAGACTTTCGTTCATCCAGCACAATGGGAACGGGTAGCAGTGTAAAGTGTTACTCCGGGTTCTCAGTCTGTTTCCTAGAGCTGGTTTGAAGTTCCTGCATTTTTCACTGTAAATCCGTGTTGGAGCTAGTACCTCCCCATATATATATATGGAGTGTAGTTTGCAACTGAAAAGTAACATTGTGTTCCCAACAAGCTAGTTGAAGGACGGCTTTCACACACACTTATCTCTCAGAACTGAGCCTGTGGAGAGACGTTCATTCATCTAGAAAAAGGGAGAAGGTTGCAGGAAAAAGTATTGTCTGGTTTCTTAATCTGTTTTCTATTGCCAGTTTGAAGTTCCTGCAGTTTTCACTGTAAACCCGAGTTGGATCTAGTACATCCCCTTATATATGTATGGATTGTGGTTTGTAACTTAAAAGAAACTTTGTGTTCCCAACATGCTTGTTGAAGTTCGGCTTTCACACATATTTATCTCTCAGATATGAGCATCTGGAGAGTCGTTCATTCATCAAGCAAAAAGGGAACGTTTTGCAGGTGAAACTTTTACCCTTGGTTCTGAGAATATTTCCTAGTGCCGTTTTTAAGTTCCTGCAGTTTTCACTGTAAAACCTGTTTGAGCTAGTGCCTCCCGATATATATGTATGGAGAGCAGTTTGCAACTGAAAAGAAACTTTTTGTTCCCAACAAGCTAGGTGAAGGACGGCTTTCACACACACTTATCTCTTAGAACTGAGCATGTGGAGAGACGTTCATTCATCTAGCACAATGGGAGAAGGTTGCAGGAAAAAGTATTTTCTGGTTTCTCTATCTGTTTTCTAGTGCCGGTTTGAAGTTCCTGCAGTTTTCACTGTAAACCCGAGTTGGAGCTAGTACATCCCCTTATATATGTATGGATTGTTGTTTGCAACTAAATAGAAACTTTGTGTTCCCAACAAGCTCGGTGAAGGACGGCTTTCACACAAACGTATCTCTCAGATCTGAGCATCTGGAGAGACGTTCATTCATCTAGCACAATGGGAACTTGTTGCAGTGGAAACTTTTACTCTGGTTTCTCAGTGTGTTTCCTAGTGTCCGTTGGAAGTTCCTGCAGTTTTCTCTGTAAAACCGAGTTGAACTAGTACCTACCCATATATATTTATGGAGTGTAGTTTGCAAATGAGAAGTATTTTTGTGTTCCCATCAATCTAGGTGAAGGACGGCTTTCACAAACACTTTTATCTCAGAATTGAGCATGTGGAGAGACGTTCGTTCACCTAGCACAAAGTGAACGGGTTGCAGGAAAACTGTTTCTCTGGGTTCTGAGTCTGTTTCCTATTGCCGGTATGATGTTCCTGCAGTTTTCACTGTAGAACCCAGTTGGAGCTTGTACCACCCCATATATTTGTATGGAGTGTAATTTCCAACTGAAAAGAAACTTTGTGTTCTCAACAAGCTAGGTGAAGAATGGCTTTCACACACACTTATCTCTCAGAACTGAGCATGTGGAGAGACTTTCGTTCACCTAGGAGAAAGGGACGTTTTACAGGAGAAACTTTTACTCTGGGTTCTGAGACTGTTTCCAAGTGCCGGATTGAAGTTCCTGCAGTTTTTACTGTAAAACCGAGTTGGAAAATGTACCTCCCCATATATATGTATGGAGAGTAGTTAGCAATTGGAATGAAACTTTGTGTTCCCTACAAGCTTGTTGATGTACGGCATTCACACACACTTATCTCTCAGAACTGATCATGTGCAGAGACGTTCATTCATCTAGCACAAATGGAGCGGTTTGCAGGGGAAAGTATTTTCTGGTTTCTCAATCTGTTTTCTAGTGCCGGTTTGATGTTCCTGCAGTTTTCACCGTAAACCAGTGTTGAATCTAGTACATCCCCTTATATATGTATGGATTGTGGTTTGCAACTTAATAGAAACTTTGTGTTCCCAACATGCTGGTTGAAGTTCGGCTTTCACACACATTTAAGTCTCAGATCTGAGCATCTGGAGAGTCGTTCATTCATCAAGCACAAAGGGAACGGTTTGCAGGGGAAACTTTTACTCTGGTTTCTCAGTGTGTTTCCTAGTGTCCGTTGGAAGTTATTACAGTTTTCTCTGTAAAACCGAGTTGGAGCTAGTACCTACCCATATATATTTATGGAGTGTAGTTTGCAACTGAGAAGTATCTTTGTGTTCCCTACAAGCTAGTTGAAGGACGGCTTTCACACACACTTATCACTCAGAATTGAGCATGTGGAGAGACGTTCGTTCACCTAGCAAAAAATGAACGGGTTGCAGGAGAAACTTTTTCTCTGGGTTCTGAGTCAGTTTCCTAGTGCCGGTTTGAAGTTCCTGCAGTTTTCACTGTAAAACCCAGTTCGAGTTAGCACCACCCCATATATAATTATGGAGTGTAATTTGCAACTGAAAAGAAACTTTGCATTCTCAACAAGCTATGTGAAGGATGGCTTTCACACACAATTATCTCTCAGAAGTGAGCATGTGGAGAGACGTTCGTTCACCTAGGACAAATAGACGTTTTACAGGAGAAATTTTACTGTGGGTACTGAGAATGTTTCTTAGTGCCGGACTGAATTTCCTGCAGTTTTCACTGTAAAACACATTTGGAGCTAGTACTTCCCCATATATAATTAAGGAGTGTAGTTTGCCACTGAAAAGAAACTTTGTGTTTTCAAGTAGCTAGGTGAAGGACGGCTTTCACACACACTTATCTCTCAGAAATGAGCAAGTGGAGAGACTTTCGTTCATCCAGCACAATGGGAACGGGTAGCAGTGTAAAGTGTTACTCCGGGTTCTCAGTCTGTTTCCTAGAGCTGGTTTGAAGTTCCTGCATTTTTCACTGTAAATCCGTGTTGGAGCTAGTACCTCCCCATATATATATATGGAGTGTAGTTTGCAACTGAAAAGTAACATTGTGTTCCCAACAAGCTAGTTGAAGGACGGCTTTCACACACACTTATCTCTCAGAACTGAGCCTGTGGAGAGACGTTCATTCATCTAGAAAAAGGGAGAAGGTTGCAGGAAAAAGTATTGTCTGGTTTCTTAATCTGTTTTCTATTGCCAGTTTGAAGTTCCTGCAGTTTTCACTGTAAACCCGAGTTGGATCTAGTACATCCCCTTATATATGTATGGATTGTGGTTTGTAACTTAAAAGAAACTTTGTGTTCCCAACATGCTTGTTGAAGTTCGGCTTTCACACATATTTATCTCTCAGATATGAGCATCTGGAGAGTCGTTCATTCATCAAGCAAAAAGGGAACGTTTTGCAGGTGAAACTTTTACCCTTGGTTCTGAGAATATTTCCTAGTGCCGTTTTTAAGTTCCTGCAGTTTTCACTGTAAAACCTGTTTGAGCTAGTGCCTCCCGATATATATGTATGGAGAGCAGTTTGCAACTGAAAAGAAACTTTTTGTTCCCAACAAGCTAGGTGAAGGACGGCTTTCACACACACTTATCTCTTAGAACTGAGCATGTGGAGAGACGTTCATTCATCTAGCACAATGGGAGAAGGTTGCAGGAAAAAGTATTTTCTGGTTTCTCTATCTGTTTTCTAGTGCCGGTTTGAAGTTCCTGCAGTTTTCACTGTAAACCCGAGTTGGAGCTAGTACATCCCCTTATATATGTATGGATTGTTGTTTGCAACTAAATAGAAACTTTGTGTTCCCAACAAGCTCGGTGAAGGACGGCTTTCACACAAACGTATCTCTCAGATCTGAGCATCTGGAGAGACGTTCATTCATCTAGCACAATGGGAACTTGTTGCAGTGGAAACTTTTACTCTGGTTTCTCAGTGTGTTTCCTAGTGTCCGTTGGAAGTTCCTGCAGTTTTCTCTGTAAAACCGAGTTGAACTAGTACCTACCCATATATATTTATGGAGTGTAGTTTGCAAATGAGAAGTATTTTTGTGTTCCCATCAATCTAGGTGAAGGACGGCTTTCACAAACACTTTTATCTCAGAATTGAGCATGTGGAGAGACGTTCGTTCACCTAGCACAAAGTGAACGGGTTGCAGGAAAACTGTTTCTCTGGGTTCTGAGTCTGTTTCCTATTGCCGGTATGATGTTCCTGCAGTTTTCACTGTAGAACCCAGTTGGAGCTTGTACCACCCCATATATTTGTATGGAGTGTAATTTCCAACTGAAAAGAAACTTTGTGTTCTCAACAAGCTAGGTGAAGAATGGCTTTCACACACACTTATCTCTCAGAACTGAGCATGTGGAGAGACTTTCGTTCACCTAGGAGAAAGGGACGTTTTACAGGAGAAACTTTTACTCTGGGTTCTGAGACTGTTTCCAAGTGCCGGATTGAAGTTCCTGCAGTTTTTACTGTAAAACCGAGTTGGAAAATGTACCTCCCCATATATATGTATGGAGAGTAGTTAGCAATTGGAATGAAACTTTGTGTTCCCTACAAGCTTGTTGATGTACGGCATTCACACACACTTATCTCTCAGAACTGATCATGTGCAGAGACGTTCATTCATCTAGCACAAATGGAGCGGTTTGCAGGGGAAAGTATTTTCTGGTTTCTCAATCTGTTTTCTAGTGCCGGTTTGATGTTCCTGCAGTTTTCACCGTAAACCAGTGTTGAATCTAGTACATCCCCTTATATATGTATGGATTGTGGTTTGCAACTTAATAGAAACTTTGTGTTCCCAACATGCTGGTTGAAGTTCGGCTTTCACACACATTTAAGTCTCAGATCTGAGCATCTGGAGAGTCGTTCATTCATCAAGCACAAAGGGAACGGTTTGCAGGGGAAACTTTTACTCTGGTTTCTCAGTGTGTTTCCTAGTGTCCGTTGGAAGTTATTACAGTTTTCTCTGTAAAACCGAGTTGGAGCTAGTACCTACCCATATATATTTATGGAGTGTAGTTTGCAACTGAGAAGTATCTTTGTGTTCCCTACAAGCTAGTTGAAGGACGGCTTTCACACACACTTATCACTCAGAATTGAGCATGTGGAGAGACGTTCGTTCACCTAGCAAAAAATGAACGGGTTGCAGGAGAAACTTTTTCTCTGGGTTCTGAGTCAGTTTCCTAGTGCCGGTTTGAAGTTCCTGCAGTTTTCACTGTAAAACCCAGTTCGAGTTAGCACCACCCCATATATAATTATGGAGTGTAATTTGCAACTGAAAAGAAACTTTGCATTCTCAACAAGCTATGTGAAGGATGGCTTTCACACACAATTATCTCTCAGAAGTGAGCATGTGGAGAGACGTTCGTTCACCTAGGACAAATAGACGTTTTACAGGAGAAATTTTACTGTGGGTACTGAGAATGTTTCTTAGTGCCGGACTGAATTTCCTGCAGTTTTCACTGTAAAACACATTTGGAGCTAGTACTTCCCCATATATAATTAAGGAGTGTAGTTTGCCACTGAAAAGAAACTTTGTGTTTTCAAGTAGCTAGGTGAAGGACGGCTTTCACACACACTTATCTCTCAGAAATGAGCAAGTGGAGAGACTTTCGTTCATCCAGCACAATGGGAACGGGTAGCAGTGTAAAGTGTTACTCCGGGTTCTCAGTCTGTTTCCTAGAGCTGGTTTGAAGTTCCTGCATTTTTCACTGTAAATCCGTGTTGGAGCTAGTACCTCCCCATATATATATATGGAGTGTAGTTTGCAACTGAAAAGTAACATTGTGTTCCCAACAAGCTAGTTGAAGGACGGCTTTCACACACACTTATCTCTCAGAACTGAGCCTGTGGAGAGACGTTCATTCATCTAGAAAAAGGGAGAAGTTTGCAGGAAAAAGTATTGTCTGGTTTCTTAATCTGTTTTCTATTGCCAGTTTGAAGTTCCTGCAGTTTTCACTGTAAACCCGAGTTGGATCTAGTACATCCCCTTATATATGTATGGATTGTGGTTTGTAACTTAAAAGAAACTTTGTGTTCCCAACATGCTTGTTGAAGTTCGGCTTTCACACATATTTATCTCTCAGATATGAGCATCTGGAGAGTCGTTCATTCATCAAGCAAAAAGGGAACGTTTTGCAGGTGAAACTTTTACCCTTGGTTCTGAGAATATTTCCTAGTGCCGTTTTTAAGTTCCTGCAGTTTTCACTGTAAAACCTGTTTGAGCTAGTGCCTCCCGATATATATGTATGGAGAGCAGTTTGCAACTGAAAAGAAACTTTTTGTTCCCAACAAGCTAGGTGAAGGACGGCTTTCACACACACTTATCTCTTAGAACTGAGCATGTGGAGAGACGTTCATTCATCTAGCACAATGGGAGAAGGTTGCAGGAAAAAGTATTTTCTGGTTTCTCTATCTGTTTTCTAGTGCCGGTTTGAAGTTCCTGCAGTTTTCACTGTAAACCCGAGTTGGAGCTAGTACATCCCCTTATATATGTATGGATTGTTGTTTGCAACTAAATAGAAACTTTGTGTTCCCAACAAGCTCGGTGAAGGACGGCTTTCACACAAACGTATCTCTCAGATCTGAGCATCTGGAGAGACGTTCATTCATCTAGCACAATGGGAACTTGTTGCAGTGGAAACTTTTACTCTGGTTTCTCAGTGTGTTTCCTAGTGTCCGTTGGAAGTTCCTGCAGTTTTCTCTGTAAAACCGAGTTGAACTAGTACCTACCCATATATATTTATGGAGTGTAGTTTGCAAATGAGAAGTATTTTTGTGTTCCCATCAATCTAGGTGAAGGACGGCTTTCACAAACACTTTTATCTCAGAATTGAGCATGTGGAGAGACGTTCGTTCACCTAGCACAAAGTGAACGGGTTGCAGGAAAACTGTTTCTCTGGGTTCTGAGTCTGTTTCCTATTGCCGGTATGATGTTCCTGCAGTTTTCACTGTAGAACCCAGTTGGAGCTTGTACCACCCCATATATTTGTATGGAGTGTAATTTCCAACTGAAAAGAAACTTTGTGTTCTCAACAAGCTAGGTGAAGAATGGCTTTCACACACACTTATCTCTCAGAACTGAGCATGTGGAGAGACTTTCGTTCACCTAGGAGAAAGGGACGTTTTACAGGAGAAACTTTTACTCTGGGTTCTGAGACTGTTTCCAAGTGCCGGATTGAAGTTCCTGCAGTTTTTACTGTAAAACCGAGTTGGAAAATGTACCTCCCCATATATATGTATGGAGAGTAGTTAGCAATTGGAATGAAACTTTGTGTTCCCTACAAGCTTGTTGATGTACGGCATTCACACACACTTATCTCTCAGAACTGATCATGTGCAGAGACGTTCATTCATCTAGCACAAATGGAGCGGTTTGCAGGGGAAAGTATTTTCTGGTTTCTCAATCTGTTTTCTAGTGCCGGTTTGATGTTCCTGCAGTTTTCACCGTAAACCAGTGTTGAATCTAGTACATCCCCTTATATATGTATGGATTGTGGTTTGCAACTTAATAGAAACTTTGTGTTCCCAACATGCTGGTTGAAGTTCGGCTTTCACACACATTTAAGTCTCAGATCTGAGCATCTGGAGAGTCGTTCATTCATCAAGCACAAAGGGAACGGTTTGCAGGGGAAACTTTTACTCTGGTTTCTCAGTGTGTTTCCTAGTGTCCGTTGGAAGTTATTACAGTTTTCTCTGTAAAACCGAGTTGGAGCTAGTACCTACCCATATATATTTATGGAGTGTAGTTTGCAACTGAGAAGTATCTTTGTGTTCCCTACAAGCTAGTTGAAGGACGGCTTTCACACACACTTATCACTCAGAATTGAGCATGTGGAGAGACGTTCGTTCACCTAGCAAAAATGAACGGGTTGCAGGAGAAACTTTTTCTCTGGGTTCTGAGTCAGTTTCCTAGTGCCGGTTTGAAGTTCCTGCAGTTTTCACTGTAAAACCCAGTTCGAGTTAGCACCACCCCATATATAATTATGGAGTGTAATTTGCAACTGAAAAGAAACTTTGCTTTCTCAACAAGCTATGTGAAGGATGGCTTTCACACACAATTATCTCTCAGAAGTGAGCATGTGGAGAGACGTTCGTTCACCTAGGACAAATAGACGTTTTACAGGAGAAATTTTACTGTGGGTACTGAGAATGTTTCTTAGTGCCGGACTGAATTTCCTGCAGTTTTCACTGTAAAACACATTTGGAGCTAGTACTTCCCCATATATAATTAAGGAGTGTAGTTTGCCACTGAAAAGAAACTTTGTGTTTTCAAGTAGCTAGGTGAAGGACGGCTTTCACACACACTTATCTCTCAGAAATGAGCAAGTGGAGAGACTTTCGTTCATCCAGCACAATGGGAACGGGTAGCAGTGTAAAGTGTTACTCCGGGTTCTCAGTCTGTTTCCTAGAGCTGGTTTGAAGTTCCTGCATTTTTCACTGTAAATCCGTGTTGGAGCTAGTATCTCCCCATATATATATATGGAGTGTAGTTTGCAACTGAAAAGTAACATTGTGTTCCCAACAAGCTAGTTGAAGGGCGGGTTTAACACACACTTATCTCTCAGAACAGAGCATGTGGAGAGACGTTCATTCACCTTGGACAAAGGGAACGGTTTCCAGGAGAAACTTTATTTCTGGGTTCTGAGACTGTTTCCTAGTGCCGGTTTGAAGTTCCTGCAGTTTTCTTTGTAAAACCGAGTTGGTGCTAATACCTCCTCATATATATTTATGGATTGTAGTTTGCAACTGAAAAGAAACTTTGCTTTCCCAACAAGCTAGGTTAAGGACGGCTTTCACACACACTTATCTCTCAGAAGTGAGCATTTGGATAGACCTTCGTTCATCTAGCACAAAGGGAAGAGTTTGAAGAGAAAATTTTACACAGCATTCTCAGTCTGTTTCCTAGTCCCGGATTGAAATTCCTGCTATTTTCACCGTAAAACCGATTTGAGATTGTACCTCCGCATGTATATATATGGAGTGTGTTTGGCAACTGAAAAGAAACTTTGTGTTCCCAGCAAGCTAGTTGAAGGACGGCTTTCACACACACTTATCTCTCAGAACTGAACATGTGGAGAGACGTTCGTTCACCTAGCACAAAGTGAACGGGTTTCATAAGAAACTGTTTCTCTGGGTTCTGAGTCTGTTTCCTAGTGCCGGTTTGAAGTTCCTGCAGTTTACACTGTAAAACCCTGTTGGAGCTAGTACCAACCTTATATATGTATGGAGTGTAGATTGCAACTGAAAAGAAACTTTGCGTTCTCAACAAGCTAAGTGAAGGATGGCTTTCACACACAATTATCTCTCAGAACTGAGCATGTGGAGAGACGTTCGTTCATGTAGCACAAAATAAACGGGTTGCAGGGGAAACTTGTTCCTTGGTTTCTCATTCTGTTTCCTAGTCCCGGTTTGAAGTTCCTGCAGTTTTCACTGTAAAATCGAGTTGGAGCTAGTACCCTCCCCATATATATGTATGGAGTGTATTTTGCAACTGACAAGAATCTTTGTGTTCCCAACAAGCTAGTTGAAGTGCGGCTTTAACACACAGTTATCTGTCAGAACTGAGCATGTGGAGACACGTTCGTTCATCTAGGAAAAAGGGAACGGTTTACAGGAGAAACTTTTACTCTTGGTTCTGCGAATGTTTCCTAGTGCCGTTTTCAAGTTCCTGCAGTTTTCACTGTAAAACCTGTTTGAGCTAGTACCTCCCCATATATATGTATGGAGTGCAGTTTGCAACTGAAAAGAAACTTTGTGTTCCCAAAAGCTAGGTGAAGGTCGTCTTCCACACACAATTATCTCTCAGAACTGAGCATGTGGAGAGACGTTCATTCATCTAGCACAAAGGGAGCAGGTTGCAGGGAAAAGAATTGTCTGGTTTCTCAATCTGTTTTCTAGTTCCGTTTTGAAGTTCCTGCAGTTTTCACTGTAAACCCGAGTTGGAGCTAGTACATCCCCTTATATATGTATGGATTGTGGTTTGCAACTGAATAGAAACTTTGTTTTCCCAACAAGCTAGGTGAAGGACGGCTTTCACACACACTTATCTCTCAAATCTAAGCATCTGGAGAGACGTATATTCATCTAGCACAAAGGGAACGGGTTGCAAGGGAACTTTTACTCTGGTTTCTCAGTGTGTTTCCTAGTGTCCGTTGGAGGTTCCTGCAGTTTTTCTCTGTAAAACCGAGTTGGAGCTAGTAACAACCCATATATATTTATGGAGTGTATTTTGCAACTGAGAAGTATCTTTGTGTTCCCAACAAGCTAGGTGAAGGACGGCTTTCCACACACACTTACCTCTCAGACCTGAGCATGTGGAGAGACGTTCGTTCACCTAGCACAAAGTAAACGGGTTGCATGAGAAATTGTTTCTCTGGGTTCTGAGTCTGTTTCTTAGTGCCGGTTTGAAGTTCCTGCAGTTTTCACTGTAGAACCCATTTGGAACTAGTACAAACCCATATATATGTATGGATTGTAGATTGCAACTGAAAAGAATCTTTGCGTTCTCAACAAGCTAGGTGAAGGATGGCTTTCACCCACAATTATCTCTCAGAACTGAACATGTGGAGAGACGTTCGTTCACGTAGCACAAAGGAAACCGGTTGCAGGAGAAACTTTTACTTTGGTTTCTCACTCTGTTTCCTAGTGCAAGTTTGAAGTTCCTGCAGTTTTCACTTTAAAAAAGGGTTGGAGCTATTACTTCCCCATATATATGTATGGAGTGTAGTTTCCAACTGAATAGAAACTTTGCATTCTGAACAAGCTTGTTGAAGGATTGCTTTCACACACAATATCTCTCAGAACTTAGCATGTGGAGAGACGTTCGCTCATGTAGCACAAAGGGAACGGGTTGCAGGTGAAACTTGTACCCTGGTTTCTCAGTCAGTTTCCTAGTGCCGGTTTGACGTTCCTGCAGTTTTCACTTAAAACCCAGTTGGAGATGGTACCTGCCCAAATATATATATGGAGTGTTTTTTACAACTGAAAAGGAACTTTGTCTTCCCAAGAAGCTAGGTGAAGTACGGCTTTAACACACACTTATTTCTCAGAACTGAGCATGTGGATAGACGTTCATTCATTCAGCACAATTGGAACGGGTATCAGGGGAAACTTTTACTCTGGGTTCTCAGTCTGTTTCCTAGAGCCGGTTTGAAGTTCCTGCAGTTTTCACTTTAAAATCGAGTTGGAGCTTGTACATCCCCATATAAATTTATGGAGTGTATTTTGCAACTGAAAGAAACTTTGTGTTCCCAACAAGCTACGTGAAGTGCGGCTTTCACACACACATATCTCTCAGAAATTAGCATGTGGAGAGACATTCGTTCACCTAGGAAAAATGGAACGGTTTACAGGAGAAACTTTACTCTTGGTTCTGAGAATGTTTCCTAGTGCCGGTTTCAAGATCCTGCAGTTTTCAATGTAAAACAGAATTGGAGCTAGTACCTCCCCATATATATTTATGGAATGTAGTTTGCAACTGAAAAGAAACTTTGTTTTCCCAACAAGCTAGGTGAAGGACGGCTTTCACACACACTTATCTCTCAAACTGAGCATGTGGAGAGACTTTCATTCATCTACCACAAAGGGAACCGTATGCAGGTGAAACTATTCTTTGTTTTATCAATCTGTTTCCTAGTGCCAGTTTGAAGTTCCTGCAGTTTTCATTGTAAACGTGAGTTGGAGCTAGTACCTCCCCTTATATATGTATGGATTGTGGTTTGCAACTGAATAGAAACTTGTGTTCCCAACAAGCTATGTGAAGTACGGCTTTCACCACAATATATCTCTCAGATCTGAGCTTCTGGAGAGACGTTCATTCATCTAGCACAAAGGGAACGGGTTGCAGGGGAAACTTTTACTCTGGTTTCCCAGTGTGTTTCCTAGTGACCGTTGGAAGTTCCTGCAGTTTTCTCTGTAAAACTGAGTTGGAGCTAGTACCTACCCATATATATTTATGGAGTGTAGTTTGCAACTGAGAAGTATCTTTGTGTTCCCAACAAGCTAGGAGGAGGACGGCTTTAACACACACTTATCTCTCAGAACTCAGCATGTGGAGAGATGTTCGTTCATCCAGCACAATGGCAACGGATAGCAGGGGAAACTGTTACTCTGGGTTCTCAGTCTGTTTCCTAGAACCGGTCAGAAATTCTGCAGTTTTCAGTGTAAAACCGAGTTGGAGCTAGTACCTCCCCATATATAAGTATGGAGTGTATTTTGCAACTGAAAAGAAACTTTGTGTTCCCAACAAGCTAGGTGAAGGATGGCTTTCACACACACTTATCTCTCAGAACTGAACATGTGGAGAGACGTTCGTTCACCTAGCACAAAGTGAACGGGTTTCATGAGAAACTGTTTCTCTGGGTTCTGAGTCTGTTTCCTAGTGCCGGTTTGAAGTTCCTGCAGTTTACACTGTAAAACCCAGTTGGAGCTAGTACAACCATATATATGTATGGAGTGTAGATTGCAACTGAAAAGAAACTTTGCTTTCTCAACAAGCTATGTGAAGGATGGCTTCACACACAATTATCTCTCAGAAGTGAGCATGTGGAGAGACGTTCGTTCACCTAGGACAAATAGACGTTTTACAGGAGAAATTTTACTGTGGGTACTGAGAATGTTTCTTAGTGCCGGACTGAATTTCCTGCAGTTTTTCACTGTAAAACACATTTGGAGCTAGTACTTCCCCATATATAATTAAGGAGTGTAGTTTGCCACTGAAAGAAACTTTGTGTTTTCAAGTAGCTAGGTGAAGGACGGCTTTCACACACACTTATCTCTCAGAAATGAGCAAGTGGAGAGACTTTCGTTCATCCAGCACAATGGGAACGGGTAGCAGTGTAAAGTGTTACTCCGGGTTCTCAGTCTGTTTCCTAGAGCTGGTTTGAAGTTCCTGCATTTTTTCACTGTAAATCCGTGTTGGAGCTAGTATCTCCCCATATATATATATGGAGTGTAGTTTGCAACTGAAAGTAACATTGTGTTCCCAACAAGCTAGTTGAAGGGCGGGTTTAACACACACTTATCTCTCAGAACAGAGCATGTGGAGAGACGTTCATTCACCTTGGACAAAGGGAACGGTTTCCAGGAGAAACTTATTTCTGGGTCTGAGACTGTTTCCTAGTGCCGGTTTGAAGTTCCTGCAGTTTTCTCTTGTAAAACCGAGTTGGTGCTAATACCTCCTCATATATATTTATGGATTGTAGTTTGCAACTGAAAAGAAACTTTGCTTTCCCAACAAGCTAGGTTAAGGACGGCTTTCACACACACTTATCTCTCAGAAGTGAGCATTTGGATAGACCTTCGTTCATCTAGCACAAAGGAAGAGTTTGAAGAGAAAATTTTACACAGCATTCTCAGTCTGTTCCCTAGTCCCGGATTGAAATTCCTGCTATTTTCACCGTAAAACCGATTTGAGATTGTACCTCCGCATGTATATATATGGAGTGTGTTTGGCAACTGAAAAAGAAACTTTGTGTTCCCAGCAAGCTAGTTGAAGGACGGCTTTCACACACACTTAATCTCTCAGAACTGAACATGTGGAGAGACGTTCGTTCACCTAGCACAAAGTGAACGGGTTTCATAAGAACACTGTTTTCTCTGGGTTCTGAGTCTGTTTCCTAGTGCCGGTTGAAGTTCCTGCAGTTTACACTGTAAAACCCTGTTGGAGCTAGTACCAACCTTATATATGTATGGAGTGTAGATTGCAACTGAAAAGAAACTTTGCGTTCTCAACAAGCTAAGTGAAGGATGGCTTTCACACACAATTATCTCTCAGAACTGAGCATGTGGAGAGACGTTCGTTCATGGTAGCACAAAATAAACGGGTTGCAGGGGAAACTTGTTCCTTGGTTTCTCATTCTGTTTCCTAGTCCCGGTTTGAAGTTCCTGCAGTTTTCACTGTAAATCGAGTTGGAGCTAGTACCTCCCCATATATATGTATGGAGTGTATTTTGCAACTGACAAGAATCTTTGTGTTCCCAACAAGCTAGTTGAAGTGCGGCTTAACACACAGTTATCTTGTCAGAACTGAGCATGTGGAGACACGTTCGTTCATCTAGGAAAAAGGGAACGGTTTTACAGGAGAAACTTTTACTCTTGGTTCTGCGAATGTTTCCTAGTGCGTTTTCAAGTTCCTGCAGTTTTCACTGTAAAACCTGTTTTGAGCTAGTACCTCCCCATATATATGTATGGAGTGCAGTTTGCAACTGAAAAGAACTTTGTGTTCCCAAAAAGCTAGGTGAAGGTCGTCTTCCACACACAATTATCTCTCAGAACTGAGCATGTGGAGAGCCGTTCATTCATCTAGCACCAAAGGGAGCAGGTTGCAGGGAAAAGAATTGTCTGGTTTCTCAATCTGTTTTCTAGTTCCGTTTTGCAAGTTCCTGCAGTTTTCACTGTAAACCCGAGTTGGAGCTAGTACATCCCCTTATATATGTATGGATTGTGGTTTGCAACTGAATAGAAACTTTGTTTTTCCCAACAAGCTAGGTGAAGGACGGCTTTCACACACACTTATCTCTCAAATCTAAGCATCTGGAGAGACGTATATTCATCTAGCACAAGGGAACGGGTTGCAAGGGAAACTTTTACTCGGTTTCTCAGTGTGTTTCCTAGTGTCCGTTGGAGGTTCCTGCAGTTTTCTCTGTAAAACCGAGTTGGAGCTAGTAACAACCCATATATATTTATGGGAGTGTATTTGCAACTGAGAAGTATCTTTGTGTTCCCAACAAGCTAGGTGAAGGACGGCTTTCACACACACTTACCTCTCAGACCTGAGCATGTGGAGAGACGTTCGTTCACCTAGCACAAAGTAAACGGGTTGCATGAGAAATTGTTTCTCTGGGTTCTGAGTCTGTTTCTTAGTGCCGGTTTGAAGTTCCTGCAGTTTTCACTGTAGAAACCCATTTGGAACTAGTACAAACCCATATATATGTATGGATTGTAGATTGCAACTGAAAAGAATCTTTGCGTTCTCAACAAGCTAGGTGAAGGATGGCTTTCACCCACAATTATCTCTCAGAACTGACCATGTGGAGAGACGTTCGTTCACGTAGCACAAAGGAAACCGGTTGCAGGAGAAACTTTTACTTTGGTTTCTCACTCTGTTTCCTAGTGCAAGTTTGAAGTTTCCTGCAGTTTTCACTTTAAAAAGGGTTGGAGCTATTACTTCCCCATATATATGTATGGAGTGTAGTTTCCAACTGAATAGAAACTTTGCATTCTGAACAAGCTTGGTGAAGGATTGCTTTCACACACAATTATCTCTCAGAACTTAGCATGTGGAGAGACGTTCGCTCATGTAGCACAAAGGGAACGGGTTGCAGGTGAAACTTGTACCCTGGTTTTCTCAGTCAGTTCCTAGTGCCGGTTTGACGTTCCTGCAGTTTTCACTTAAAACCCAGTTGGAGATGGTACCTGCCCAACTATATATATGGAGGGTTTTTTACAACTGAAAAGGAACTTTGTTCTTCCCAAGAAGCTAGGTGAAGTACGGCTTTAACACACACTTATTTCTCAGAACTGAGATGTGGATAGACGTTCATCATTCAGCACAATTGGAACGGGTATCAGGGGAAACTTTACTCTGGGTTCTCAGTCTGTTTCCTAGAGCCGGTTTGAAGTTCCTGCAGTTAGTTCACTTTAAAATCGAGTTGGAGCTTGTACATCCCCATATAAATTTATGGAGTGTATTTGCAACTGAAAAGAAACTTTGTGTTCCCAACAAGCTACGTGAAGTGCGGCTTTCACACACACATATCTCTCAGAAATTAGCATGTGGAGAGACATTCGTTCACCTAGGAAAAATGGAACGGTTTACAGGAGAAACTTTTACTCTTGGTTCTGAGAATGTTTCCTAGTGCCGGTTTCAAGATCCTGCAGTTTTCAATGTAAAACAGAATTGGAGCTAGTACCTCCCCATATATATTTATGGAATGTAGTTTGCAACTGAAAAGAAACTTTGTTTTCCCAACAAGCTAGGTGAAGGACGGCTTTCACACACACTTATCTCTCAAACTGAGCATGTGGAGAGACTTTCATTCATCTACCACAAAGGGAACCGTATGCAGGTGAAACTATTCTTTGTTTTATCAATCTGTTTCCTAGTGCCAGTTTGAAGTTCCTGCAGTTTTCATTGTAAACGTGAGTTGGAGCTAGTACCTCCCCTTATATATGTATGGATTGTGGTTTGCAACTGAATAGAAACTTTGTGTTCCCAACAAGCTATGTGAAGTACGGCTTTCACACATATATCTCTCAGATCTGAGCTTCTGGAGAGACGTTCATTCATCTAGCACAAAGGGAACGGGTTGCAGGGGAAACTTTTACTCTGGTTCCCAGTGTGTTTCCTAGTGACCGTTGGAAGTTCCTGCAGTTTTCTCTGTAAAACTGAGTTGGAGCTAGTACCTACCCATATATATTTATGGAGTGTAGTTTGCAACTGAGAAGTATCTTGTGTGTTCCCAACAAGCTAGGAGGAGGACGGCTTTAACACACACTTATCTCTCAGAACTCAGCATGTGGAGAGATGTTCGTTCATCCAGCACAATGGCAACGGATAGCAGGGGAAACTGTTACTCTGGGTTCTCAGTCTGTTTCCTAGAACCGGTCAGAAATTCCTGCAGTTTTCAGTGTAAAACCGAGTTGGAGCTAGTACCTCCCCATATATAAGTATGGAGTGTATTTTGCAACTGAAAAGAAACTTTGTGTTCCCAACAAGCTAGGTGAAGGATGGCTTTCACACACTTATCTCTCAGAACTGAACATGTGGAGAGACGTTCGTTCACCTAGCACAAGTGAACGGGTTCATGAGAAACTGTTCTCTGGGTTCTGAGTCTGTTTCCTAGTGCCGGTTTGAAGTTCCTGCAGTTTACACTGTAAAACCCAGTTGGAGCTAGTACCAACCATATATGTATGGAGTGTAGATTGCAACTGAAAAGAAACTTTGCGTTCTCAACAAGCTAAGTGAAGGATGGCTTTCACACACAATTATCTCTCAGAACTGAGCATGTGGAGAGACGTTCGTTCATGTAGCACAAAATAAACGGGTTGCAGGGGAAACTTGTTCCTTGGTTTCTCAGTCTGTTTCCTAGTGCCGGTTTGAAGTTCCTGCAGTTTTCACTGTAAAATCGAGTTGGAGCTAGTACCTCCCCATATATATGTATGGAGTGTTTTGCAACTGACAAGAATCTTTGTGTTCCCAACAAGCTAGTTGAAGTGCGGCTTTAACACACAGTTATCTGTCAGAACTGAGCATGTGGAGACACGTTCGTTCATCTAGGAAAAAGGGAACGGTTTACAGGAGAAACTTTTACTCTTGGTTTGCGAATGTTTCCTAGTGCCGTTTTCAAGTTCCTGCAGTTTTCACTGTAAAACCTGTTTGAGCTAGTACCCCATATATATGAATGGAGTGCAGTTTGCAACTGAAAAGAAACTTTGTGTTCCCAAAAAGCTAGGTGAAGGTCGTCTTCCACACAATTATCTCTCAGAACTGAGCATGTGGAGAGACGTTCATTCATCTAGCACAAAGGGAGCAGGTTGCAGGGAAAAGAATTGTCTGGTTTCTCTATCTGTTTTCTAGTGCCGGTTTGAAGTTCCTGCAGTTTTCCACTGTAAACCCCCGAGTTGGAGCTAGTACATCCCCCTTATATATGTATGGATTGTTGGTTGCAACTAAATAGAAACTTTGTGTTCCCAACAAGCTCGGTGAAGGACGGCTTCACACAAACGTATCTCTCAGATCTGAGCATCTGGAGAGACGTTCATTCATCTAGCACAATGGGAACTGTTGCAGTGGAAACTTTACTCTGGTTTCTCAGTGTGTTTCCTAGTGTCCGTTGGAAGTTCCTGCAGTTTTCTCTGTAAAACCGAGTTGAACTAGTACCTACCCATATATATTTATGTGAGTGTAGTTTGCAAATGAGAAGTATTTTTGTGTTCCATCAATCTAGGTGAAGGACGGCTTTCACAAACACTTTTATCTCAGAATTGAGCATGTGGAGAGACGTTCGTTCACCTAGCACAAAGTGAACGGGTTGCAGGAAAACTGTTTCTCTGGGTTGAGTCTGTTTCCTATTGCCGGTATGATGTTCCTGCATTTTCACTGTAGAACCCAGTTGGAGCTTGTACCACCCCATATATTTGTATGGAGTGTAATTTCCAACTGAAAAGAAACTTTGTGTTCTCAACAAGCTAGGGAAGAATGGCTTTCACACACTTATCTCTCAGAACTGAGCATGTGGAGAGACTTTCGTTCACCTAGGAGAAAGGGACGTTTTACAGGAGAAACTTTTACTCTGGGTTCTGAGACTTTTCCAAGTGCCGGATTGAAGTTCCTGCAGGTTTTACTGTAAAACCGAGTTGGAAAATGTACCTCCCCATATTATATATGTTATGGAGAGTAGTTAGCACATTGAATTGAAACTTTGTGTTCCTACACAATTTCGTTGAATGTACGGCATCACACACACTTATCTCTCAGAACTGATCAATGTGCAGAGGAACGTTTCATTCATCTAGCACAATGGAGCGGTTTGCAGGGGAAAGTATTTTCTGGTTTCTCATCTGTTTTTCTAGTGCGGTTTGATTGTTCCTGCAGTTTTTCACCGTAATAAACCCGTGTTGAATCTAGTACATTCCCTTCTATAGTATGGATTGTGGTTTGCAACTTAATAGAAACTTTGTTGTTTCCAACATGCTGGTTGACGTTCGGCTTTCACACACATTTAAGTTCTCAGATCTGAAGGCATCTGGAGAGGCGTTTCATTCATCAAGCACAAGGGAACGGTTTTTTGCAGGCGAAACTTTTACTCTGGTTTCTCAGTGTGTTTCCTAGTGTCCCGTTGAAGTTATTACAGTTTTCTCTGTAACCGAGTTGGAGCTAGTACCTACCCATAATATTTATGGAGTGTAGTTTGCAACTGAGAAGTATCTTTGTGTTCCCTACAAGCTAGTTGAAGGACGGCTTTCACAACACACTTATCACTCAGAATTGAGCACTGTGGAGGAGCCGTTCGTTCACCTAGCAAAAATATGAACGGGTTGCAGGAGAAACTTTTTCTCTGGGTTCTGAGTCAGTTCCTAGTGCCGGTTGAAGTTCCTGCAGTTTTCACTGTAAAACCCAGTTCGCTGTTAGCACCACCCCATATATAATTATGGAGTGTAATTTGCAACTGAAAAGGAAACTTTTGCATTCTCAACACAGCTATGTGAAGGATGGCTTTCACACACAATATCTCTCAGAAGTGAGCATGTGGAGAGACGTTCGTTCACCTAGGGACAAATAGACGTTTTACAGGAGAAATTTACTGTGGGTATGAGAATGTTTCTTAGTGCCGGACTGAATTTCCTGCAGTTTTCACTGTAAAACACATTTGGAGCTAGTACTTCCCCATATATAATTAAGGAGTGTAGTTGCCACTGAAAAGAAACTTTTGTGTTTTCAAGTAGCTAGGTGGAAGGACGGCTTTTCACACACACTTATCTCTCAGAAATGAGCAAGTGGAGAGACCTTTCGTTCATCCAGCCACAATGGGAACGGGTAGCAGTGTAAAGTGTTACTCCGGGTTCTCAGTCTGTTTCCTAGAGCTGGTTTGAAGTTCCTGCATTTTTCACTGTAATCCGTGTTGGAGCTAGTACCTCCCCATATATATATATGGAGTGTAGTTTGCAACTGAAAAGTAACATTGTGTTCCCAACAAGCTAGTTGAAGGACGGCTTTCACACACACTTATCTCTCAGAACTGAGCCTGTGGAGAGACGTTCATTCATCTAGAAAAGGGAGAAGGTTTGCAGGAAAAAGTATTGTCTGGTTTCTTAATCTGTTTTCTATTGCCAGTTTGAAGTTCCTGCAGTTTTCACTGTAAACCCGAGTTGGATCTAGTACATCCCCTTATATATGTATGGATTGTGGTTTGTAACTTAAAAGAAACTTTGTGTTCCCAACATGCTTGTTGAAGTTCGGCTTTCACACATATTTATCTCTCAGATATGAGCATCTGGAGAGTCGTTCATTCATCAAGCAAAAAGGGAACGTTTTGCAGGTGAACTTTTACCCTTGGTTTCTGAGAATATTTCCTAGTGCCGTTTTTAAGTTCCTGCAGTTTTCACTGTAAAACCTGTTTGAGCTAGTGCCTCCCGATATATATGTATGGAGAGCAGTTTGCAACTGAAAAGAAACTTTTTGTTCCCAACAAGCTAGGTGAAGGACGGCTTTCACACACACTTATCTCTTAGAACTGAGCATGTGGAGAGACGTTCATTCATCTAGCACAATGGGAGAAGGTTGCAGGAAAAAGTATTTTCTGGTTTCTCTATCTGTTTTCTAGTGCCGGTTTGAAGTTCCTGCAGTTTTCACTGTAAACCCGAGTTGGAGCTAGTACATCCCCTTATATATGTATGGATTGTTGTTTGCAACTAAATAGAAACTTTGTGTTCCCAACAAGCTCGGTGAAGGACGGCTTTCACACAACGTATCTCTCAGATCTGAGCATCTGGAGAGACGTTCATTCATCTAGCACAATGGGAACTTGTTGCAGTGGAACTTTTACTCTGGTTTCTCAGTGTGTTTCCTAGTGTCCGTTGGAAGTTCCTGCAGTTTTCTCTGTAAAACCGAGTTGAACTAGTACCTACCCATATATATTTATGGAGTGTAGTTTGCAAATGAGAAGTATTTTTGTGTTCCCATCAATCTAGGTGAAGGACGGCTTTCACAAACACTTTTATCTCAGAATTGAGCATGTGGAGAGACGTTCGTTCACCTAGCACAAAGTGAACGGGTTGCAGGAAAACTGTTTCTCTGGGTTCTGAGTCTGTTTCCTATTGCCGGTATGATGTTCCTGCAGTTTTCACTGTAGAACCCAGTTGGAGCTTGTACCACCCCATATATTTGTATGGAGTGTAATTTCCAACTGAAAAGAAACTTTGTGTTCTCAACAAGCTAGGTGAAGAATGGCTTTCACACACACTTATCTCTCAGAAACTGAGCATGTGGAGAGACTTTCGTTCACCTAGGAGAAAGGGACGTTTTACAGGAGAAACTTTACTCTGGGTTCTGAGACTGTTTCCAAGTGCCGGATTGAAGTTCCTGCAGTTTTTACTGTAAAACCGAGTTGGAAAATGTACCTCCCCCATATATATGTATGGAGAGTAGTTAGCAATTGGAATGAAACTTTGTGTTCCCTACAAGCTTGTTGATGTACGGCATTCACACACACTTATCTCTCAGAACTGATCATGTGCAGAGACGTTCATTCATCTAGCACAAATGGAGCGGTTTGCAGGGGAAAGTATTTTCTGGTTTCTCAATCTGTTTTCTAGTGCCGGTTTGATGTTCCTGCAGTTTTCACCGTAAACAGTGTTGAATCTAGTACATCCCCTTATATATGTATGGATTGTGGTTTGCAACTTAATAGAAACTTTGTGTTCCCCAACATGCTGGTTGAAGTTCGGCTTTCACACACATTTAAGTCTCAGATCTGAGCATCTGGAGAGTCGTTCATTCATCAAGCACAAAGGGAACGGTTTGCAGGGGAAACTTTTACTCTGGTTTCTCAGTGTGTTTCCTAGTGTCCGTTGGAAGTTATTACAGTTTTCTCTGTAAACCGAGTTGGAGCTAGTACCTACCCATATATATTTATGGAGTGTAGTTTGCAACTGAGAAGTATCTTTGTGTTCCCTACAAGCTAGTTGAAGGACGGCTTTCACACACCACTTATCACTCAGAATTGAGCATGTGGAGAGACGTTCGTTCACCTAGCAAAAAATGAACGGGTTGCAGGAGAAACTTTTTCTCTGGGTTCTGAGTCAGTTTCCTAGTGCCGGTTTGAAGTTCCTGCAGTTTTCACTGTAAAACCCAGTTCGAGTTAGCACCACCCCATATATAATTATGGAGTGTAATTTGCAACTGAAAAGAAACTTTGCATTCTCAACAAGCTATGTGAAGGATGGCTTTCACACACAATTATCTCTCAGAAGTGAGCATGTGGAGAGACGTTCGTTCACCTAGGACAAATAGACGTTTTACAGGAGAAATTTTTACTGTGGGTACTGAGAATGTTTCTTAGTGCCGGACTGAATTTCCTGCAGTTTTCACTGTAAAACACATTTGGAGCTAGTACTTCCCCATATATAATTAAGGAGTGTAGTTTGCCACTGAAAAGAACTTTGTGTTTTCAAGTAGCTAGGTGAAGGACGGCTTTCACACACACTTATCTCTCAGAAATGAGCAAGTGGAGAGACTTTCGTTCATCCAGCACAATGGGAACGGGTAGCAGTGTAAAGTGTTACTCCGGGTTCTCAGTCTGTTTCCTAGAGCTGGTTTGAAGTTCCTGCATTTTTTCACTGTAAATCCGTGTTGGAGCTAGTACCCTCCCCATATATATATATGGAGTGTAGTTTGCAACTGAAAAGTAACATTGTGTTCCCAACAAGCTAGTTGAAGGACGGCTTTCACACACACTTATCTCTCAGAACTGAGCCTGTGGAGAGACGTTCATTCATCTAGAAAAAGGGAGAAGGTTGCAGGAAAAAGTATTGTCTGGTTTCTTAATCTGTTTTCTATTGCCAGTTTGAAGTTCCTGCAGTTTTCACTGTAAACCCGAGTTGGATCTAGTACATCCCCTTATATATGTATGGATTGTGGTTTGTAACTTAAAAGAAACTTTGTGTTCCCAACATGCTTGTTGAAGTTCGGCTTTCACACATATTTATCTCTCAGATATGAGCATCTGGAGAGTCGTTCATTCATCAAGCAAAAAGGGAACGTTTTGCAGGTGAAACTTTTACCCTTGGTTCTGAGAATATTTCCTAGTGCCGTTTTTAAGTTCCTGCAGTTTTCACTGTAAAACCTGTTTGAGCTAGTGCCTCCCGATATATATGTATGGAGAGCAGTTTGCAACTGAAAAGAAACTTTTTGTTCCCAACAAGCTAGGTGAAGGACGGCTTTCACACACACTTATCTCTTAGAACTGAGCATGTGGAGAGACGTTCATTCATCTAGCACAATGGGAGAAGGTTGCAGGAAAAAGTATTTTCTGGTTTCTCTATCTGTTTTCTAGTGCCGGTTTGAAGTTCCTGCAGTTTTCACTGTAAACCCGAGTTGGAGCTAGTACATCCCCTTATATATGTATGGATTGTTGTTTGCAACTAAATAGAAACTTTGTGTTCCCAACAAGCTCGGTGAAGGACGGCTTTCACACAAACGTATCTCTCAGATCTGAGCATCTGGAGAGACGTTCATTCATCTAGCACAATGGGAACTTGTTGCAGTGGAAACTTTTACTCTGGTTTCTCAGTGTGTTTCCTAGTGTCCGTTGGAAGTTCCTGCAGTTTTCTCTGTAAAACCGAGTTGAACTAGTACCTACCCATATATATTTATGGAGTGTAGTTTGCAAATGAGAAGTATTTTTGTGTTCCCATCAATCTAGGTGAAGGACGGCTTTCACAAACACTTTTATCTCAGAATTGAGCATGTGGAGAGACGTTCGTTCACCTAGCACAAAGTGAACGGGTTGCAGGAAAACTGTTTCTCTGGGTTCTGAGTCTGTTTCCTATTGCCGGTATGATGTTCCTGCAGTTTTCACTGTAGAACCCAGTTGGAGCTTGTACCACCCCATATATTTGTATGGAGTGTAATTTCCAACTGAAAAGAAACTTTGTGTTCTCAACAAGCTAGGTGAAGAATGGCTTTCACACACACTTATCTCTCAGAACTGAGCATGTGGAGAGACTTTCGTTCACCTAGGAGAAAGGGACGTTTTACAGGAGAAACTTTTACTCTGGGTTCTGAGACTGTTTCCAAGTGCCGGATTGAAGTTCCTGCAGTTTTTACTGTAAAACCGAGTTGGAAAATGTACCTCCCCATATATATGTATGGAGAGTAGTTAGCAATTGGAATGAAACTTTGTGTTCCCTACAAGCTTGTTGATGTACGGCATTCACACACACTTATCTCTCAGAACTGATCATGTGCAGAGACGTTCATTCATCTAGCACAAATGGAGCGGTTTGCAGGGGAAAGTATTTTCTGGTTTCTCAATCTGTTTTCTAGTGCCGGTTTGATGTTCCTGCAGTTTTCACCGTAAACCAGTGTTGAATCTAGTACATCCCCTTATATATGTATGGATTGTGGTTTGCAACTTAATAGAAACTTTGTGTTCCCAACATGCTGGTTGAAGTTCGGCTTTCACACACATTTAAGTCTCAGATCTGAGCATCTGGAGAGTCGTTCATTCATCAAGCACAAAGGGAACGGTTTGCAGGGGAAACTTTTACTCTGGTTTCTCAGTGTGTTTCCTAGTGTCCGTTGGAAGTTATTACAGTTTTCTCTGTAAAACCGAGTTGGAGCTAGTACCTACCCATATATATTTATGGAGTGTAGTTTGCAACTGAGAAGTATCTTTGTGTTCCCTACAAGCTAGTTGAAGGACGGCTTTCACACACACTTATCACTCAGAATTGAGCATGTGGAGAGACGTTCGTTCACCTAGCAAAAAATGAACGGGTTGCAGGAGAAACTTTTTCTCTGGGTTCTGAGTCAGTTTCCTAGTGCCGGTTTGAAGTTCCTGCAGTTTTCACTGTAAAACCCAGTTCGAGTTAGCACCACCCCATATATAATTATGGAGTGTAATTTGCAACTGAAAAGAAACTTTGCTTTCTCAACAAGCTATGTGAAGGATGGCTTTCACACACAATTATCTCTCAGAAGTGAGCATGTGGAGAGACGTTCGTTCACCTAGGACAAATAGACGTTTTACAGGAGAAATTTTACTGTGGGTACTGAGAATGTTTCTTAGTGCCGGACTGAATTTCCTGCAGTTTTCACTGTAAAACACATTTGGAGCTAGTACTTCCCCATATATAATTAAGGAGTGTAGTTTGCCACTGAAAAGAAACTTTGTGTTTTCAAGTAGCTAGGTGAAGGACGGCTTTCACACACACTTATCTCTCAGAAATGAGCAAGTGGAGAGACTTTCGTTCATCCAGCACAATGGGAACGGGTAGCAGTGTAAAGTGTTACTCCGGGTTCTCAGTCTGTTTCCTAGAGCTGGTTTGAAGTTCCTGCATTTTTCACTGTAAATCCGTGTTGGAGCTAGTATCTCCCCATATATATATATGGAGTGTAGTTTGCAACTGAAAAGTAACATTGTGTTCCCAACAAGCTAGTTGAAGGGCGGGTTTAACACACACTTATCTCTCAGAACAGAGCATGTGGAGAGACGTTCATTCACCTTGGACAAAGGGAACGGTTTCCAGGAGAAACTTTATTTCTGGGTTCTGAGACTGTTTCCTAGTGCCGGTTTGAAGTTCCTGCAGTTTTCTTTGTAAAACCGAGTTGGTGCTAATACCTCCTCATATATATTTATGGATTGTAGTTTGCAACTGAAAAGAAACTTTGCTTTCCCAACAAGCTAGGTTAAGGACGGCTTTCACACACACTTATCTCTCAGAAGTGAGCATTTGGATAGACCTTCGTTCATCTAGCACAAAGGGAAGAGTTTGAAGAGAAAATTTTACACAGCATTCTCAGTCTGTTTCCTAGTCCCGGATTGAAATTCCTGCTATTTTCACCGTAAAACCGATTTGAGATTGTACCTCCGCATGTATATATATGGAGTGTGTTTGGCAACTGAAAAGAAACTTTGTGTTCCCAGCAAGCTAGTTGAAGGACGGCTTTCACACACACTTATCTCTCAGAACTGAACATGTGGAGAGACGTTCGTTCACCTAGCACAAAGTGAACGGGTTTCATAAGAAACTGTTTCTCTGGGTTCTGAGTCTGTTTCCTAGTGCCGGTTTGAAGTTCCTGCAGTTTACACTGTAAAACCCTGTTGGAGCTAGTACCAACCTTATATATGTATGGAGTGTAGATTGCAACTGAAAAGAAACTTTGCGTTCTCAACAAGCTAAGTGAAGGATGGCTTTCACACACAATTATCTCTCAGAACTGAGCATGTGGAGAGACGTTCGTTCATGTAGCACAAAATAAACGGGTTGCAGGGGAAACTTGTTCCTTGGTTTCTCATTCTGTTTCCTAGTCCCGGTTTGAAGTTCCTGCAGTTTTCACTGTAAAATCGAGTTGGAGCTAGTACCTCCCCATATATATGTATGGAGTGTATTTTGCAACTGACAAGAATCTTTGTGTTCCCAACAAGCTAGTTGAAGTGCGGCTTTAACACACAGTTATCTGTCAGAACTGAGCATGTGGAGACACGTTCGTTCATCTAGGAAAAAGGGAACGGTTTACAGGAGAAACTTTTACTCTTGGTTCTGCGAATGTTTCCTAGTGCCGTTTTCAAGTTCCTGCAGTTTTCACTGTAAAACCTGTTTGAGCTAGTACCTCCCCATATATATGTATGGAGTGCAGTTTGCAACTGAAAAGAAACTTTGTGTTCCCAAAAAGCTAGGTGAAGGTCGTCTTCCACACACAATTATCTCTCAGAACTGAGCATGTGGAGAGACGTTCATTCATCTAGCACAAAGGGAGCAGGTTGCAGGGAAAAGAATTGTCTGGTTTCTCAATCTGTTTTCTAGTTCCGTTTTGAAGTTCCTGCAGTTTTCACTGTAAACCCGAGTTGGAGCTAGTACATCCCCTTATATATGTATGGATTGTGGTTTGCAACTGAATAGAAACTTTGTTTTCCCAACAAGCTAGGTGAAGGACGGCTTTCACACACACTTATCTCTCAAATCTAAGCATCTGGAGAGACGTATATTCATCTAGCACAAAGGGAACGGGTTGCAAGGGAAACTTTTACTCTGGTTTCTCAGTGTGTTTCCTAGTGTCCGTTGGAGGTTCCTGCAGTTTTCTCTGTAAAACCGAGTTGGAGCTAGTAACAACCCATATATATTTATGGAGTGTATTTTGCAACTGAGAAGTATCTTTGTGTTCCCAACAAGCTAGGTGAAGGACGGCTTTCACACACACTTACCTCTCAGACCTGAGCATGTGGAGAGACGTTCGTTCACCTAGCACAAAGTAAACGGGTTGCATGAGAAATTGTTTCTCTGGGTTCTGAGTCTGTTTCTTAGTGCCGGTTTGAAGTTCCTGCAGTTTTCACTGTAGAACCCATTTGGAACTAGTACAAACCCATATATATGTATGGATTGTAGATTGCAACTGAAAAGAATCTTTGCGTTCTCAACAAGCTAGGTGAAGGATGGCTTTCACCCACAATTATCTCTCAGAACTGAACATGTGGAGAGACGTTCGTTCACGTAGCACAAAGGAAACCGGTTGCAGGAGAAACTTTTACTTTGGTTTCTCACTCTGTTTCCTAGTGCAAGTTTGAAGTTCCTGCAGTTTTCACTTTAAAAAAGGGTTGGAGCTATTACTTCCCCATATATATGTATGGAGTGTAGTTTCCAACTGAATAGAAACTTTGCATTCTGAACAAGCTTGTTGAAGGATTGCTTTCACACACAATTATCTCTCAGAACTTAGCATGTGGAGAGACGTTCGCTCATGTAGCACAAAGGGAACGGGTTGCAGGTGAAACTTGTACCCTGGTTTCTCAGTCAGTTTCCTAGTGCCGGTTTGACGTTCCTGCAGTTTTCACTTAAAACCCAGTTGGAGATGGTACCTGCCCAAATATATATATGGAGTGTTTTTTACAACTGAAAAGGAACTTTGTCTTCCCAAGAAGCTAGGTGAAGTACGGCTTTAACACACACTTATTTCTCAGAACTGAGCATGTGGATAGACGTTCATTCATTCAGCACAATTGGAACGGGTATCAGGGGAAACTTTTACTCTGGGTTCTCAGTCTGTTTCCTAGAGCCGGTTTGAAGTTCCTGCAGTTTTCACTTTAAAATCGAGTTGGAGCTTGTACATCCCCATATAAATTTATGGAGTGTATTTTGCAACTGAAAAGAAACTTTGTGTTCCCAACAAGCTACGTGAAGTGCGGCTTTCACACACACATATCTCTCAGAAATTAGCATGTGGAGAGACATTCGTTCACCTAGGAAAAATGGAACGGTTTACAGGAGAAACTTTTACTCTTGGTTCTGAGAATGTTTCCTAGTGCCGGTTTCAAGATCCTGCAGTTTTCAATGTAAAACAGAATTGGAGCTAGTACCTCCCCATATATATTTATGGAATGTAGTTTGCAACTGAAAAGAAACTTTGTTTTCCCAACAAGCTAGGTGAAGGACGGCTTTCACACACACTTATCTCTCAAACTGAGCATGTGGAGAGACTTTCATTCATCTACCACAAAGGGAACCGTATGCAGGTGAAACTATTCTTTGTTTTATCAATCTGTTTCCTAGTGCCAGTTTGAAGTTCCTGCAGTTTTCATTGTAAACGTGAGTTGGAGCTAGTACCTCCCCTTATATATGTATGGATTGTGGTTTGCAACTGAATAGAAACTTTGTGTTCCCAACAAGCTATGTGAAGTACGGCTTTCACACACATATATCTCTCAGATCTGAGCTTCTGGAGAGACGTTCATTCATCTAGCACAAAGGGAACGGGTTGCAGGGGAAACTTTTACTCTGGTTTCCCAGTGTGTTTCCTAGTGACCGTTGGAAGTTCCTGCAGTTTTCTCTGTAAAACTGAGTTGGAGCTAGTACCTACCCATATATATTTATGGAGTGTAGTTTGCAACTGAGAAGTATCTTTGTGTTCCCAACAAGCTAGGAGGAGGACGGCTTTAACACACACTTATCTCTCAGAACTCAGCATGTGGAGAGATGTTCGTTCATCCAGCACAATGGCAACGGATAGCAGGGGAAACTGTTACTCTGGGTTCTCAGTCTGTTTCCTAGAACCGGTCAGAAATTCCTGCAGTTTTCAGTGTAAAACCGAGTTGGAGCTAGTACCTCCCCATATATAAGTATGGAGTGTATTTTGCAACTGAAAAGAAACTTTGTGTTCCCAACAAGCTAGGTGAAGGATGGCTTTCACACACACTTATCTCTCAGAACTGAACATGTGGAGAGACGTTCGTTCACCTAGCACAAAGTGAACGGGTTTCATGAGAAACTGTTTCTCTGGGTTCTGAGTCTGTTTCCTAGTGCCGGTTTGAAGTTCCTGCAGTTTACACTGTAAAACCCAGTTGGAGCTAGTACCAACCATATATATGTATGGAGTGTAGATTGCAACTGAAAAGAAACTTTGCTTTCTCAACAAGCTATGTGAAGGATGGCTTTCACACACAATTATCTCTCAGAAGTGAGCATGTGGAGAGACGTTCGTTCACCTAGGACAAATAGACGTTTTACAGGAGAAATTTTACTGTGGGTACTGAGAATGTTTCTTAGTGCCGGACTGAATTTCCTGCAGTTTTCACTGTAAAACACATTTGGAGCTAGTACTTCCCCATATATAATTAAGGAGTGTAGTTTGCCACTGAAAAGAAACTTTGTGTTTTCAAGTAGCTAGGTGAAGGACGGCTTTCACACACACTTATCTCTCAGAAATGAGCAAGTGGAGAGACTTTCGTTCATCCAGCACAATGGGAACGGGTAGCAGTGTAAAGTGTTACTCCGGGTTCTCAGTCTGTTTCCTAGAGCTGGTTTGAAGTTCCTGCATTTTTCACTGTAAATCCGTGTTGGAGCTAGTATCTCCCCATATATATATATGGAGTGTAGTTTGCAACTGAAAAGTAACATTGTGTTCCCAACAAGCTAGTTGAAGGGCGGGTTTAACACACACTTATCTCTCAGAACAGAGCATGTGGAGAGACGTTCATTCACCTTGGACAAAGGGAACGGTTTCCAGGAGAAACTTTATTTCTGGGTTCTGAGACTGTTTCCTAGTGCCGGTTTGAAGTTCCTGCAGTTTTCTTTGTAAAACCGAGTTGGTGCTAATACCTCCTCATATATATTTATGGATTGTAGTTTGCAACTGAAAAGAAACTTTGCTTTCCCAACAAGCTAGGTTAAGGACGGCTTTCACACACACTTATCTCTCAGAAGTGAGCATTTGGATAGACCTTCGTTCATCTAGCACAAAGGGAAGAGTTTGAAGAGAAAATTTTACACAGCATTCTCAGTCTGTTTCCTAGTCCCGGATTGAAATTCCTGCTATTTTCACCGTAAAACCGATTTGAGATTGTACCTCCGCATGTATATATATGGAGTGTGTTTGGCAACTGAAAAGAAACTTTGTGTTCCCAGCAAGCTAGTTGAAGGACGGCTTTCACACACACTTATCTCTCAGAACTGAACATGTGGAGAGACGTTCGTTCACCTAGCACAAAGTGAACGGGTTTCATAAGAAACTGTTTCTCTGGGTTCTGAGTCTGTTTCCTAGTGCCGGTTTGAAGTTCCTGCAGTTTACACTGTAAAACCCTGTTGGAGCTAGTACCAACCTTATATATGTATGGAGTGTAGATTGCAACTGAAAAGAAACTTTGCGTTCTCAACAAGCTAAGTGAAGGATGGCTTTCACACACAATTATCTCTCAGAACTGAGCATGTGGAGAGACGTTCGTTCATGTAGCACAAAATAAACGGGTTGCAGGGGAAACTTGTTCCTTGGTTTCTCATTCTGTTTCCTAGTCCCGGTTTGAAGTTCCTGCAGTTTTCACTGTAAAATCGAGTTGGAGCTAGTACCTCCCCATATATATGTATGGAGTGTATTTTGCAACTGACAAGAATCTTTGTGTTCCCAACAAGCTAGTTGAAGTGCGGCTTTAACACACAGTTATCTGTCAGAACTGAGCATGTGGAGACACGTTCGTTCATCTAGGAAAAAGGGAACGGTTTACAGGAGAAACTTTTACTCTTGGTTCTGCGAATGTTTCCTAGTGCCGTTTTCAAGTTCCTGCAGTTTTCACTGTAAAACCTGTTTGAGCTAGTACCTCCCCATATATATGTATGGAGTGCAGTTTGCAACTGAAAAGAAACTTTGTGTTCCCAAAAAGCTAGGTGAAGGTCGTCTTCCACACACAATTATCTCTCAGAACTGAGCATGTGGAGAGACGTTCATTCATCTAGCACAAAGGGAGCAGGTTGCAGGGAAAAGAATTGTCTGGTTTCTCAATCTGTTTTCTAGTTCCGTTTTGAAGTTCCTGCAGTTTTCACTGTAAACCCGAGTTGGAGCTAGTACATCCCCTTATATATGTATGGATTGTGGTTTGCAACTGAATAGAAACTTTGTTTTCCCAACAAGCTAGGTGAAGGACGGCTTTCACACACACTTATCTCTCAAATCTAAGCATCTGGAGAGACGTATATTCATCTAGCACAAAGGGAACGGGTTGCAAGGGAAACTTTTACTCTGGTTTCTCAGTGTGTTTCCTAGTGTCCGTTGGAGGTTCCTGCAGTTTTCTCTGTAAAACCGAGTTGGAGCTAGTAACAACCCATATATATTTATGGAGTGTATTTTGCAACTGAGAAGTATCTTTGTGTTCCCAACAAGCTAGGTGAAGGACGGCTTTCACACACACTTACCTCTCAGACCTGAGCATGTGGAGAGACGTTCGTTCACCTAGCACAAAGTAAACGGGTTGCATGAGAAATTGTTTCTCTGGGTTCTGAGTCTGTTTCTTAGTGCCGGTTTGAAGTTCCTGCAGTTTTCACTGTAGAACCCATTTGGAACTAGTACAAACCCATATATATGTATGGATTGTAGATTGCAACTGAAAAGAATCTTTGCGTTCTCAACAAGCTAGGTGAAGGATGGCTTTCACCCACAATTATCTCTCAGAACTGAACATGTGGAGAGACGTTCGTTCACGTAGCACAAAGGAAACCGGTTGCAGGAGAAACTTTTACTTTGGTTTCTCACTCTGTTTCCTAGTGCAAGTTTGAAGTTCCTGCAGTTTTCACTTTAAAAAAGGGTTGGAGCTATTACTTCCCCATATATATGTATGGAGTGTAGTTTCCAACTGAATAGAAACTTTGCATTCTGAACAAGCTTGGTGAAGGATTGCTTTCACACACAATTATCTCTCAGAACTTAGCATGTGGAGAGACGTTCGCTCATGTAGCACAAAGGGAACGGGTTGCAGGTGAAACTTGTACCCTGGTTTCTCAGTCAGTTTCCTAGTGCCGGTTTGACGTTCCTGCAGTTTTCACTTAAAACCCAGTTGGAGATGGTACCTGCCCAAATATATATATGGAGTGTTTTTTACAACTGAAAAGGAACTTTGTCTTCCCAAGAAGCTAGGTGAAGTACGGCTTTAACACACACTTATTTCTCAGAACTGAGCATGTGGATAGACGTTCATTCATTCAGCACAATTGGAACGGGTATCAGGGGAAACTTTTACTCTGGGTTCTCAGTCTGTTTCCTAGAGCCGGTTTGAAGTTCCTGCAGTTTTCACTTTAAAATCGAGTTGGAGCTTGTACATCCCCATATAAATTTATGGAGTGTATTTTGCAACTGAAAAGAAACTTTGTGTTCCCAACAAGCTACGTGAAGTGCGGCTTTCACACACACATATCTCTCAGAAATTAGCATGTGGAGAGACATTCGTTCACCTAGGAAAAATGGAACGGTTTACAGGAGAAACTTTTACTCTTGGTTCTGAGAATGTTTCCTAGTGCCGGTTTCAAGATCCTGCAGTTTTCAATGTAAAACAGAATTGGAGCTAGTACCTCCCCATATATATTTATGGAATGTAGTTTGCAACTGAAAAGAAACTTTGTTTTCCCAACAAGCTAGGTGAAGGACGGCTTTCACACACACTTATCTCTCAAACTGAGCATGTGGAGAGACTTTCATTCATCTACCACAAAGGGAACCGTATGCAGGTGAAACTATTCTTTGTTTTATCAATCTGTTTCCTAGTGCCAGTTTGAAGTTCCTGCAGTTTTCATTGTAAACGTGAGTTGGAGCTAGTACCTCCCCTTATATATGTATGGATTGTGGTTTGCAACTGAATAGAAACTTTGTGTTCCCAACAAGCTATGTGAAGTACGGCTTTCACACACATATATCTCTCAGATCTGAGCTTCTGGAGAGACGTTCATTCATCTAGCACAAAGGGAACGGGTTGCAGGGGAAACTTTTACTCTGGTTTCCCAGTGTGTTTCCTAGTGACCGTTGGAAGTTCCTGCAGTTTTCTCTGTAAAACTGAGTTGGAGCTAGTACCTACCCATATATATTTATGGAGTGTAGTTTGCAACTGAGAAGTATCTTTGTGTTCCCAACAAGCTAGGAGGAGGACGGCTTTAACACACACTTATCTCTCAGAACTCAGCATGTGGAGAGATGTTCGTTCATCCAGCACAATGGCAACGGATAGCAGGGGAAACTGTTACTCTGGGTTCTCAGTCTGTTTCCTAGAACCGGTCAGAAATTCCTGCAGTTTTCAGTGTAAAACCGAGTTGGAGCTAGTACCTCCCCATATATAAGTATGGAGTGTATTTTGCAACTGAAAAGAAACTTTGTGTTCCCAACAAGCTAGGTGAAGGATGGCTTTCACACACACTTATCTCTCAGAACTGAACATGTGGAGAGACGTTCGTTCACCTAGCACAAAGTGAACGGGTTTCATGAGAAACTGTTTCTCTGGGTTCTGAGTCTGTTTCCTAGTGCCGGTTTGAAGTTCCTGCAGTTTACACTGTAAAACCCAGTTGGAGCTAGTACCAACCATATATATGTATGGAGTGTAGATTGCAACTGAAAAGAAACTTTGCGTTCTCAACAAGCTAAGTGAAGGATGGCTTTCACACACAATTATCTCTCAGAACTGAGCATGTGGAGAGACGTTCGTTCATGTAGCACAAAATAAACGGGTTGCAGGGGAAACTTGTTCCTTGGTTTCTCAGTCTGTTTCCTAGTGCCGGTTTGAAGTTCCTGCAGTTTTCACTGTAAAATCGAGTTGGAGCTAGTACCTCCCCATATATATGTATGGAGTGTATTTTGCAACTGACAAGAATCTTTGTGTTCCCAACAAGCTAGTTGAAGTGCGGCTTTAACACACAGTTATCTGTCAGAACTGAGCATGTGGAGACACGTTCGTTCATCTAGGAAAAAGGGAACGGTTTACAGGAGAAACTTTTACTCTTGGTTCTGCGAATGTTTCCTAGTGCCGTTTTCAAGTTCCTGCAGTTTTCACTGTAAAACCTGTTTGAGCTAGTACCTCCCCATATATATGAATGGAGTGCAGTTTGCAACTGAAAAGAAACTTTGTGTTCCCAAAAAGCTAGGTGAAGGTCGTCTTCCACACACAATTATCTCTCAGAACTGAGCATGTGGAGAGACGTTCATTCATCTAGCACAAAGGGAGCAGGTTGCAGGGAAAAGAATTGTCTGGTTTCTCTATCTGTTTTCTAGTGCCGGTTTGAAGTTCCTGCAGTTTTCACTGTAAACCCGAGTTGGAGCTAGTACATCCCCTTATATATGTATGGATTGTTGTTTGCAACTAAATAGAAACTTTGTGTTCCCAACAAGCTCGGTGAAGGACGGCTTTCACACAAACGTATCTCTCAGATCTGAGCATCTGGAGAGACGTTCATTCATCTAGCACAATGGGAACTTGTTGCAGTGGAAACTTTTACTCTGGTTTCTCAGTGTGTTTCCTAGTGTCCGTTGGAAGTTCCTGCAGTTTTCTCTGTAAAACCGAGTTGAACTAGTACCTACCCATATATATTTATGGAGTGTAGTTTGCAAATGAGAAGTAATTTTTGTGTTCCCATCAATCTAGGTGAAGGACGGCTTTCACAAACACTTTTATCTCAGAATTGAGCATGTGGAGAGACGTTCGTTCACCTAGCACAAAGTGAACGGGTTGCAGGAAAACTGTTTCTCTGGGTTCTGAGTCTGTTTCCTATTGCCGGTATGATGTTCCTGCAGTTTTCACTGTAGAACCCAGTTGGAGCTTGTACCACCCCATATATTTGTATGGAGTGTAATTTCCAACTGAAAAGAAACTTTGTGTTCTCAACAAGCTAGGTGAAGAATGGCTTTCACACACACTTATCTCTCAGAACTGAGCATGTGGAGAGACTTTCGTTCACCTAGGAGAAAGGGACGTTTTACAGGAGAAACTTTTACTCTGGGTTCTGAGACTGTTTCCAAGTGCCGGATTGAAGTTCCTGCAGTTTTTACTGTAAAACCGAGTTGGAAAATGTACCTCCCCATATATATGTATGGAGAGTAGTTAGCAATTGGAATGAAACTTTGTGTTCCCTACAAGCTTGTTGATGTACGGCATTCACACACACTTATCTCTCAGAACTGATCATGTGCAGAGACGTTCATTCATCTAGCACAAATGGAGCGGTTTGCAGGGGAAAGTATTTTCTGGTTTCTCAATCTGTTTTCTAGTGCCGGTTTGATGTTCCTGCAGTTTTCACCGTAAACCAGTGTTGAATCTAGTACATCCCCTTATATATGTATGGATTGTGGTTTGCAACTTAATAGAAACTTTGTGTTCCCAACATGCTGGTTGAAGTTCGGCTTTCACACACATTTAAGTCTCAGATCTGAGCATCTGGAGAGTCGTTCATTCATCAAGCACAAAGGGAACGGTTTGCAGGGGAAACTTTTACTCTGGTTTCTCAGTGTGTTTCCTAGTGTCCGTTGGAAGTTATTACAGTTTTCTCTGTAAAACCGAGTTGGAGCTAGTACCTACCCATATATATTTATGGAGTGTAGTTTGCAACTGAGAAGTATCTTTGTGTTCCCTACAAGCTAGTTGAAGGACGGCTTTCACACACACTTATCACTCAGAATTGAGCATGTGGAGAGACGTCGTTCACCTAGCAAAAAATGAACGGGTTGCAGGAGAAACTTTTTCTCTGGGTTCTGAGTCAGTTTCCTAGTGCCGGTTTGAAGTTCCTGCAGTTTTCACTGTAAAACCCAGTTCGAGTTAGCACCACCCCATATATAATTATGGAGTGTAATTTGCAACTGAAAAGAAACTTTGCATTCTCAACAAGCTATGTGAAGGATGGCTTTCACACACAATTATCTCTCAGAAGTGAGCATGTGGAGAGACGTTCGTTCACCTAGGACAAATAGACGTTTACAGGAGAATTTTACTGTGGGTACTGAGAATGTTTCTTAGTGCCGGACTGAATTTCCTGCAGTTTTCACTGTAAAACACATTTGGAGCTAGTACTTCCCCATATATAATTAAGGAGTGTAGTTTGCCACTGAAAAGAAACTTTGTGTTTTCAAGTAGCTAGGTGAAGGACGGCTTTCACACACACTTATCTCTCAGAAATGAGCAAGTGGAGAGACTTTCGTTCATCCAGCACAATGGGAACGGGTAGCAGTGTAAAGTGTTACTCCGGGTTCTCAGTCTGTTTCCTAGAGCTGGTTTGAAGTTCCTGCATTTTTCACTGTAAATCCGTGTTGGAGCTAGTACCTCCCCATATATATATATGGAGTGTAGTTTGCAACTGAAAAGTAACATTGTGTTCCCAACAAGCTAGTTGAAGGACGGCTTTCACACACACTTATCTCTCAGAACTGAGCCTGTGGAGAGACGTTCATTCATCTAGAAAAAGGGAGAAGGTTGCAGGAAAAAGTATTGTCTGGTTTCTTAATCTGTTTTCTATTGCCAGTTTGAAGTTCCTGCAGTTTTCACTGTAAACCCGAGTTGGATCTAGTACATCCCCTTATATATGTATGGATTGTGGTTTGTAACTTAAAAGAAACTTTGTGTTCCCAACATGCTTGTTGAAGTTCGGCTTTCACACATATTTATCTCTCAGATATGAGCATCTGGAGAGTCGTTCATTCATCAAGCAAAAAGGGAACGTTTTGCAGGTGAAACTTTTACCCTTGGTTCTGAGAATATTTCCTAGTGCCGTTTTTAAGTTCCTGCAGTTTTCACTGTAAAACCTGTTTGAGCTAGTGCCTCCCGATATATATGTATGGAGAGCAGTTTGCAACTGAAAAGAAACTTTTTGTTCCCAACAAGCTAGGTGAAGGACGGCTTTCACACACACTTATCTCTTAGAACTGAGCATGTGGAGAGACGTTCATTCATCTAGCACAATGGGAGAAGGTTGCAGGAAAAAGTATTTTCTGGTTTCTCTATCTGTTTTCTAGTGCCGGTTTGAAGTTCCTGCAGTTTTCACTGTAAACCCGAGTTGGAGCTAGTACATCCCCTTATATATGTATGGATTGTTGTTTGCAACTAAATAGAAACTTTGTGTTCCCAACAAGCTCGGTGAAGGACGGCTTTCACACAAACGTATCTCTCAGATCTGAGCATCTGGAGAGACGTTCATTCATCTAGCACAATGGGAACTTGTTGCAGTGGAAACTTTTACTCTGGTTTCTCAGTGTGTTTCCTAGTGTCCGTTGGAAGTTCCTGCAGTTTTCTCTGTAAAACCGAGTTGAACTAGTACCTACCCATATATATTTATGGAGTGTAGTTTGCAAATGAGAAGTATTTTTGTGTTCCCATCAATCTAGGTGAAGGACGGCTTTCACAAACACTTTTATCTCAGAATTGAGCATGTGGAGAGACGTTCGTTCACCTAGCACAAAGTGAACGGGTTGCAGGAAAACTGTTTCTCTGGGTTCTGAGTCTGTTTCCTATTGCCGGTATGATGTTCCTGCAGTTTTCACTGTAGAACCCAGTTGGAGCTTGTACCACCCCATATATTTGTATGGAGTGTAATTTCCAACTGAAAAGAAACTTTGTGTTCTCAACAAGCTAGGTGAAGAATGGCTTTCACACACACTTATCTCTCAGAACTGAGCATGTGGAGAGACTTTCGTTCACCTAGGAGAAAGGGACGTTTTACAGGAGAAACTTTTACTCTGGGTTCTGAGACTGTTTCCAAGTGCCGGATTGAAGTTCCTGCAGTTTTTACTGTAAAACCGAGTTGGAAAATGTACCTCCCCATATATATGTATGGAGAGTAGTTAGCAATTGGAATGAAACTTTGTGTTCCCTACAAGCTTGTTGATGTACGGCATTCACACACACTTATCTCTCAGAACTGATCATGTGCAGAGACGTTCATTCATCTAGCACAAATGGAGCGGTTTGCAGGGGAAAGTATTTTCTGGTTTCTCAATCTGTTTTCTAGTGCCGGTTTGATGTTCCTGCAGTTTTCACCGTAAACCAGTGTTGAATCTAGTACATCCCCTTATATATGTATGGATTGTGGTTTGCAACTTAATAGAAACTTTGTGTTCCCAACATGCTGGTTGAAGTTCGGCTTTCACACACATTTAAGTCTCAGATCTGAGCATCTGGAGAGTCGTTCATTCATCAAGCACAAAGGGAACGGTTTGCAGGGGAAACTTTTACTCTGGTTTCTCAGTGTGTTTCCTAGTGTCCGTTGGAAGTTATTACAGTTTTCTCTGTAAAACCGAGTTGGAGCTAGTACCTACCCATATATATTTATGGAGTGTAGTTTGCAACTGAGAAGTATCTTTGTGTTCCCTACAAGCTAGTTGAAGGACGGCTTTCACACACACTTATCACTCAGAATTGAGCATGTGGAGAGACGTTCGTTCACCTAGCAAAAAATGAACGGGTTGCAGGAGAAACTTTTTCTCTGGGTTCTGAGTCAGTTTCCTAGTGCCGGTTTGAAGTTCCTGCAGTTTTCACTGTAAAACCCAGTTCGAGTTAGCACCACCCCATATATAATTATGGAGTGTAATTTGCAACTGAAAAGAAACTTTGCATTCTCAACAAGCTATGTGAAGGATGGCTTTCACACACAATTATCTCTCAGAAGTGAGCATGTGGAGAGACGTTCGTTCACCTAGGACAAATAGACGTTTTACAGGAGAAATTTTACTGTGGGTACTGAGAATGTTTCTTAGTGCCGGACTGAATTTCCTGCAGTTTTCACTGTAAAACACATTTGGAGCTAGTACTTCCCCATATATAATTAAGGAGTGTAGTTTGCCACTGAAAAGAAACTTTGTGTTTTCAAGTAGCTAGGTGAAGGACGGCTTTCACACACACTTATCTCTCAGAAATGAGCAAGTGGAGAGACTTTCGTTCATCCAGCACAATGGGAACGGGTAGCAGTGTAAAGTGTTACTCCGGGTTCTCAGTCTGTTTCCTAGAGCTGGTTTGAAGTTCCTGCATTTTTCACTGTAAATCCGTGTTGGAGCTAGTACCTCCCCATATATATATATGGAGTGTAGTTTGCAACTGAAAAGTAACATTGTGTTCCCAACAAGCTAGTTGAAGGACGGCTTTCACACACACTTATCTCTCAGAACTGAGCCTGTGGAGAGACGTTCATTCATCTAGAAAAAGGGAGAAGGTTGCAGGAAAAAGTATTGTCTGGTTTCTTAATCTGTTTTCTATTGCCAGTTTGAAGTTCCTGCAGTTTTCACTGTAAACCCGAGTTGGATCTAGTACATCCCCTTATATATGTATGGATTGTGGTTTGTAACTTAAAAGAAACTTTGTGTTCCCAACATGCTTGTTGAAGTTCGGCTTTCACACATATTTATCTCTCAGATATGAGCATCTGGAGAGTCGTTCATTCATCAAGCAAAAAGGGAACGTTTTGCAGGTGAAACTTTTACCCTTGGTTCTGAGAATATTTCCTAGTGCCGTTTTTAAGTTCCTGCAGTTTTCACTGTAAAACCTGTTTGAGCTAGTGCCTCCCAATATATATGTATGGAGAGCAGTTTGCAACTGAAAAGAAACTTTTTGTTCCCAACAAGCTAGGTGAAGGACGGCTTTCACACACACTTATCTCTTAGAACTGAGCATGTGGAGAGACGTTCATTCATCTAGCACAATGGGAGAAGGTTGCAGGAAAAAGTATTTTCTGGTTTCTCTATCTGTTTTCTAGTGCCGGTTTGAAGTTCCTGCAGTTTTCACTGTAAACCCGAGTTGGAGCTAGTACATCCCCTTATATATGTATGGATTGTTGTTTGCAACTAAATAGAAACTTTGTGTTCCCAACAAGCTCGGTGAAGGACGGCTTTCACACAAACGTATCTCTCAGATCTGAGCATCTGGAGAGACGTTCATTCATCTAGCACAATGGGAACTTGTTGCAGTGGAAACTTTTACTCTGGTTTCTCAGTGTGTTTCCTAGTGTCCGTTGGAAGTTCCTGCAGTTTTCTCTGTAAAACCGAGTTGAACTAGTACCTACCCATATATATTTATGGAGTGTAGTTTGCAAATGAGAAGTATTTTTGTGTTCCCATCAATCTAGGTGAAGGACGGCTTTCACAAACACTTTTATCTCAGAATTGAGCATGTGGAGAGACGTTCGTTCACCTAGCACAAAGTGAACGGGTTGCAGGAAAACTGTTTCTCTGGGTTCTGAGTCTGTTTCCTATTGCCGGTATGATGTTCCTGCAGTTTTCACTGTAGAACCCAGTTGGAGCTTGTACCACCCCATATATTTGTATGGAGTGTAATTTCCAACTGAAAAGAAACTTTGTGTTCTCAACAAGCTAGGTGAAGAATGGCTTTCACACACACTTATCTCTCAGAACTGAGCATGTGGAGAGACTTTCGTTCACCTAGGAGAAAGGGACGTTTTACAGGAGAAACTTTTACTCTGGGTTCTGAGACTGTTTCCAAGTGCCGGATTGAAGTTCCTGCAGTTTTTACTGTAAAACCGAGTTGGAAAATGTACCTCCCCATATATATGTATGGAGAGTAGTTAGCAATTGGAATGAAACTTTGTGTTCCCTACAAGCTTGTTGATGTACGGCATTCACACACACTTATCTCTCAGAACTGATCATGTGCAGAGACGTTCATTCATCTAGCACAAATGGAGCGGTTTGCAGGGGAAAGTATTTTCTGGTTTCTCAATCTGTTTTCTAGTGCCGGTTTGATGTTCCTGCAGTTTTCACCGTAAACCAGTGTTGAATCTAGTACATCCCCTTATATATGTATGGATTGTGGTTTGCAACTTAATAGAAACTTTGTGTTCCCAACATGCTGGTTGAAGTTCGGCTTTCACACACATTTAAGTCTCAGATCTGAGCATCTGGAGAGTCGTTCATTCATCAAGCACAAAGGGAACGGTTTGCAGGGGAAACTTTTACTCTGGTTTCTCAGTGTGTTTCCTAGTGTCCGTTGGAAGTTATTACAGTTTTCTCTGTAAAACCGAGTTGGAGCTAGTACCTACCCATATATATTTATGGAGTGTAGTTTGCAACTGAGAAGTATCTTTGTGTTCCCTACAAGCTAGTTGAAGGACGGCTTTCACACACACTTATCACTCAGAATTGAGCATGTGGAGAGACGTTCGTTCACCTAGCAAAAAATGAACGGGTTGCAGGAGAAACTTTTTCTCTGGGTTCTGAGTCAGTTTCCTAGTGCCGGTTTGAAGTTCCTGCAGTTTTCACTGTAAAACCCAGTTCGAGTTAGCACCACCCCATATATAATTATGGAGTGTAATTTGCAACTGAAAAGAAACTTTGCATTCTCAACAAGCTATGTGAAGGATGGCTTTCACACACAATTATCTCTCAGAAGTGAGCATGTGGAGAGACGTTCGTTCACCTAGGACAAATAGACGTTTTACAGGAGAAATTTTACTGTGGGTACTGAGAATGTTTCTTAGTGCCGGACTGAATTTCCTGCAGTTTTCACTGTAAAACACATTTGGAGCTAGTACTTCCCCATATATAATTAAGGAGTGTAGTTTGCCACTGAAAAGAAACTTTGTGTTTTCAAGTAGCTAGGTGAAGGACGGCTTTCACACACACTTATCTCTCAGAAATGAGCAAGTGGAGAGACTTTCGTTCATCCAGCACAATGGGAACGGGTAGCAGTGTAAAGTGTTACTCCGGGTTCTCAGTCTGTTTCCTAGAGCTGGTTTGAAGTTCCTGCATTTTTCACTGTAAATCCGTGTTGGAGCTAGTATCTCCCCATATATATATATGGAGTGTAGTTTGCAACTGAAAAGTAACATTGTGTTCCCAACAAGCTAGTTGAAGGGCGGGTTTAACACACACTTATCTCTCAGAACAGAGCATGTGGAGAGACGTTCATTCACCTTGGACAAAGGGAACGGTTTCCAGGAGAAACTTTATTTCTGGGTTCTGAGACTGTTTCCTAGTGCCGGTTTGAAGTTCCTGCAGTTTTCTTTGTAAAACCGAGTTGGTGCTAATACCTCCTCATATATATTTATGGATTGTAGTTTGCAACTGAAAAGAAACTTTGCTTTCCCAACAAGCTAGGTTAAGGACGGCTTTCACACACACTTATCTCTCAGAAGTGAGCATTTGGATAGACCTTCGTTCATCTAGCACAAAGGGAAGAGTTTGAAGAGAAAATTTTACACAGCATTCTCAGTCTGTTTCCTAGTCCCGGATTGAAATTCCTGCTATTTTCACCGTAAAACCGATTTGAGATTGTACCTCCGCATGTATATATATGGAGTGTGTTTGGCAACTGAAAAGAAACTTTGTGTTCCCAGCAAGCTAGTTGAAGGACGGCTTTCACACACACTTATCTCTCAGAACTGAACATGTGGAGAGACGTTCGTTCACCTAGCACAAAGTGAACGGGTTTCATAAGAAACTGTTTCTCTGGGTTCTGAGTCTGTTTCCTAGTGCCGGTTTGAAGTTCCTGCAGTTTACACTGTAAAACCCTGTTGGAGCTAGTACCAACCTATATATGTATGGAGTGTAGATTGCAACTGAAAAGAAACTTTGCGTTCTCAACAAGCTAAGTGAAGGATGGCTTTCACACACAATTATCTCTCAGAACTGAGCATGTGGAGAGACGTTCGTTCATGTAGCACAAAATAAACGGGTTGCAGGGGAAACTTGTTCCTTGGTTTCTCATTCTGTTTCCTAGTCCCGGTTTGAAGTTCCTGCAGTTTTCACTGTAAAATCGAGTTGGAGCTAGTACCTCCCCATATATATGTATGGAGTGTATTTTGCAACTGACAAGAATCTTTGTGTTCCCAACAAGCTAGTTGAAGTGCGGCTTTAACACACAGTTATCTGTCAGAACTGAGCATGTGGAGACACGTTCGTTCATCTAGGAAAAAGGGAACGGTTTACAGGAGAAACTTTTACTCTTGGTTCTGCGAATGTTTCCTAGTGCCGTTTTCAAGTTCCTGCAGTTTTCACTGTAAAACCTGTTTGAGCTAGTACCTCCCCATATATATGTATGGAGTGCAGTTTGCAACTGAAAAGAAACTTTGTGTTCCCAAAAAGCTAGGTGAAGGTCGTCTTCCACACACAATTATCTCTCAGAACTGAGCATGTGGAGAGACGTTCATTCATCTAGCACAAAGGGAGCAGGTTGCAGGGAAAAGAATTGTCTGGTTTCTCAATCTGTTTTCTAGTTCCGTTTTGAAGTTCCTGCAGTTTTCACTGTAAACCCGAGTTGGAGCTAGTACATCCCCTTATATATGTATGGATTGTGGTTTGCAACTGAATAGAAACTTTGTTTTCCCAACAAGCTAGGTGAAGGACGGCTTTCACACACACTTATCTCTCAAATCTAAGCATCTGGAGAGACGTATATTCATCTAGCACAAAGGGAACGGGTTGCAAGGGAAACTTTTACTCTGGTTTCTCAGTGTGTTTCCTAGTGTCCGTTGGAGGTTCCTGCAGTTTTCTCTGTAAAACCGAGTTGGAGCTAGTAACAACCCATATATATTTATGGAGTGTATTTTGCAACTGAGAAGTATCTTTGTGTTCCCAACAAGCTAGGTGAAGGACGGCTTTCACACACACTTACCTCTCAGACCTGAGCATGTGGAGAGACATTCGTTCACCTAGCACAAAGTAAACGGGTTGCATGAGAAATTGTTTCTCTGGGTTCTGAGTCTGTTTCTTAGTGCCGGTTTGAAGTTCCTGCAGTTTTCACTGTAGAACCCATTTGGAACTAGTACAAACCCATATATATGTATGGATTGTAGATTGCAACTGAAAAGAATCTTTGCGTTCTCAACAAGCTAGGTGAAGGATGGCTTTCACCCACAATTATCTCTCAGAACTGAACATGTGGAGAGACGTTCGTTCACGTAGCACAAAGGAAACCGGTTGCAGGAGAAACTTTTACTTTGGTTTCTCACTCTGTTTCCTAGTGCAAGTTTGAAGTTCCTGCAGTTTTCACTTTAAAAAAGGGTTGGAGCTATTACTTCCCCATATATATGTATGGAGTGTAGTTTCCAACTGAATAGAAACTTTGCATTCTGAACAAGCTTGGTGAAGGATTGCTTTCACACACAATTATCTCTCAGAACTTAGCATGTGGAGAGACGTTCGCTCATGTAGCACAAAGGGAACGGGTTGCAGGTGAAACTTGTACCCTGGTTTCTCAGTCAGTTTCCTAGTGCCGGTTTGACGTTCCTGCAGTTTTCACTTAAAACCCAGTTGGAGATGGTACCTGCCCAAATATATATATGGAGTGTTTTTTACAACTGAAAAGGAACTTTGTCTTCCCAAGAAGCTAGGTGAAGTACGGCTTTAACACACACTTATTTCTCAGAACTGAGCATGTGGATAGACGTTCATTCATTCAGCACAATTGGAACGGGTATCAGGGGAAACTTTTACTCTGGGTTCTCAGTCTGTTTCCTAGAGCCGGTTTGAAGTTCCTGCAGTTTTCACTTTAAATCGAGTTGGAGCTTGTACATCCCCATATAAATTTATGGAGTGTATTTTGCAACTGAAAAGAAACTTTGTGTTCCCAACAAGCTACGTGAAGTGCGGCTTTCACACACACATATCTCTCAGAAATTAGCATGTGGAGAGACATTCGTTCACCTAGGAAAAATGGAACGGTTTACAGGAGAAACTTTTACTCTTGGTTCTGAGAATGTTTCCTAGTGCCGGTTTCAAGATCCTGCAGTTTTCAATGTAAAACAGAATTGGAGCTAGTACCTCCCCATATATATTTATGGAATGTAGTTTGCAACTGAAAAGAAACTTTGTTTTCCCAACAAGCTAGGTGAAGGACGGCTTTCACACACACTTATCTCTCAAACTGAGCATGTGGAGAGACTTTCATTCATCTACCACAAAGGGAACCGTATGCAGGTGAAACTATTCTTTGTTTTATCAATCTGTTTCCTAGTGCCAGTTTGAAGTTCCTGCAGTTTTCATTGTAAACGTGAGTTGGAGCTAGTACCTCCCCTTATATATGTATGGATTGTGGTTTGCAACTGAATAGAAACTTTGTGTTCCCAACAAGCTATGTGAAGTACGGCTTTCACACACATATATCTCTCAGATCTGAGCTTCTGGAGAGACGTTCATTCATCTAGCACAAAGGGAACGGGTTGCAGGGGAAACTTTTACTCTGGTTTCCCAGTGTGTTTCCTAGTGACCGTTGGAAGTTCCTGCAGTTTTCTCTGTAAAACTGAGTTGGAGCTAGTACCTACCCATATATATTTATGGAGTGTAGTTTGCAACTGAGAAGTATCTTTGTGTTCCCAACAAGCTAGGAGGAGGACGGCTTTAACACACACTTATCTCTCAGAACTCAGCATGTGGAGAGATGTTCGTTCATCCAGCACAATGGCAACGGATAGCAGGGGAAACTGTTACTCTGGGTTCTCAGTCTGTTTCCTAGAACCGGTCAGAAATTCCTGCAGTTTTCAGTGTAAAACCGAGTTGGAGCTAGTACCTCCCCATATATAAGTATGGAGTGTATTTTGCAACTGAAAAGAAACTTTGTGTTCCCAACAAGCTAGGTGAAGGATGGCTTTCACACACACTTATCTCTCAGAACTGAACATGTGGAGAGACGTTCGTTCACCTAGCACAAAGTGAACGGGTTTCATGAGAAACTGTTTCTCTGGGTTCTGAGTCTGTTTCCTAGTGCCGGTTTGAAGTTCCTGCAGTTTACACTGTAAAACCCAGTTGGAGCTAGTACCAACCATATATATGTATGGAGTGTAGATTGCAACTGAAAAGAAACTTTGCGTTCTCAACAAGCTAAGTGAAGGATGGCTTTCACACACAATTATCTCTCAGAACTGAGCATGTGGAGAGACGTTCGTTCATGTAGCACAAAATAAACGGGTTGCAGGGGAAACTTGTTCCTTGGTTTCTCAGTCTGTTTCCTAGTGCCGGTTTGAAGTTCCTGCAGTTTTCACTGTAAAATCGAGTTGGAGCTAGTACCTCCCCATATATATGTATGGAGTGTATTTTGCAACTGACAAGAATCTTTGTGTTCCCAACAAGCTAGTTGAAGTGCGGCTTTAACACACAGTTATCTGTCAGAACTGAGCATGTGGAGACACGTTCGTTCATCTAGGAAAAAGGGAACGGTTTACAGGAGAAACTTTTACTCTTGGTTCTGCGAATGTTTCCTAGTGCCGTTTTCAAGTTCCTGCAGTTTTCACTGTAAAATCTGTTTGAGCTAGTACCTCCCCATATATATGAATGGAGTGCAGTTTGCAACTGAAAAGAAACTTTGTGTTCCCAAAAAGCTAGGTGAAGGTCGTCTTCCACACACAATTATCTCTCAGAACTGAGCATGTGGAGAGACGTTCATTCATCTAGCACAAAGGGAGCAGGTTGCAGGGAAAAGAATTGTCTGGTTTCTCAATCTGTTTTCTAGTTCCGTTTTGAAGTTCCTGCAGTTTTCACTGTAAACCCGAGTTGGAGCTAGTACATCCCCTTATATATGTATGGATTGTGGTTTGCAACTGAATAGAAACTATGTTTTCCCAACAAGCTAGGTAAAGGACGGCTTTCAAACACACTTATCTCTCAAATCTAAGCATCTGGAGAGACGTATATTCATCTAGCACAAAGGGAACGGGTTGCAAGGGAAACTTTTACTCTGGTTTCTCAGTGTGTTTCCTAGTGTCCGTTGGAGGTTCCTGCAGTTTTCTCTGTAAAACCGAGTTGGAGCTAGTAACAACCCATATATATTTATGGAGTGTATTTTGCAACTGAGAAGTATCTTTGTGTTCCCAACAAGCTAGGTGAAGGACGGCTTTCACACACACTTACCTCTCAGACCTGAGCATGTGGAGAGACGTTCGTTCACCTAGCACAAAGTAAACGGGTTGCATGAGAAATTGTTTCTCTGGGTTCTGAGTCTGTTTCTTAGTGCCGGTTTGAAGTTCCTGCAGTTTTCACTGTAGAACCCATTTGGAACTAGTACAAACCCATATATATATATGGATTGTAGATTGCAACTGAAAAGAATCTTTGCGTTCTCAACAAGCTAGATGAAGGATGGCTTTCACCCACAATTATCTCTCAGAACTGAACATGTGGAGAGACGTTCGTTCACGTAGCACAAAGGAAACCGGTTGCAGGAGAAACTTTTACTTTGGTTTCTCACTCTGTTTCCTAGTGCAAGTTTGAAGTTCCTGCAGTTTTCACTTTAAAAAAGGGTTGGAGCTATTACTTCCCCATATATATGTATGGAGTGTAGTTTCCAACTGAATAGAAACTTTGCATTCTGAACAAGCTTGGTGAAGGATTGCTTTCACACACAATTATCTCTCAGAACTTAGCATGTGGAGAGACGTTCGCTCATGTAGCACAAAGGGAACGGGTTGCAGGTGAAACTTGTACCCTGGTTTCTCAGTCAGTTTCCTAGTGCCGGTTTGACGTTCCTGCAGTTTTCACTTAAAACCCAGTTGGAGATGGTACCTGCCCAAATATATATATGGAGTGTTTTTTACAACTGAAAAGGAACTTTGTCTTCCCAAGAAGCTAGGTGAAGTACGGCTTTAACACACACTTATTTCTCAGAACTGAGCATGTGGATAGACGTTCATTCATTCAGCACAATTGGAACGGGTATCAGGGGAAACTTTTACTCTGGGTTCTCAGTCTGTTTCCTAGAGCCGGTTTGAAGTTCCTGCAGTTTTCACTTTAAAATCGAGTTGGAGCTTGTACATCCCCATATAAATTTATGGAGTGTATTTTGCAACTGAAAAGAAACTTTGTGTTCCCAACAAGCTACGTGAAGTGCGGCTTTCACACACACATATCTCTCAGAAATTAGCATGTGGAGAGACATTCGTTCACCTAGGAAAAATGGAACGGTTTACAGGAGAAACTTTTACTCTTGGTTCTGAGAATGTTTCCTAGTGCCGGTTTCAAGATCCTGCAGTTTTCAATGTAAAACCGAATTGGAGCTAGTACCTCCCCATATATATTTATGGAATGTAGTTTGCAACTGAAAAGAAACTTTGTTTTCCCAACAAGCTAGGTGAAGGACGGCTTTCACACACACTTATCTCTCAAACTGAGCATGTGGAGAGACTTTCATTCATCTACCACAAAGGGAACCGTATGCAGGTGAAACTATTCTTTGTTTTATCAATCTGTTTCCTAGTGCCAGTTTGAAGTTTCTGCAGTTTTCATTGTAAACGTGAGTTGGAGCTAGTACTTCCCCTTATATATGTATGGATTGTGGTTTGCAACTGAATAGAAACTTTGTGTTCCCAACAAGCTATGTGAAGTACGGCTTTCACACACATATATCTCTCAGATCTGAGCTTCTGGAGAGACGTTCATTCATCTAGCACAAAGGGAACGGGTTGCAGGGGAAACTTTTACTCTGGTTTCCCAGTGTGTTTCCTAGTGACCGTTGGAAGTTCCTGCAGTTTTCTCTGTAAAACTGAGTTGGAGCTAGTACCTACCCATATATATTTATGGAGTGTAGTTTGCAACTGAGAAATATCTTTGTGTTCCCAACAAGCTAGGTGAAGGACGGCTTTAACACACACTTATCTCTCAGAACTGAGCATGTGGGGAGATGTTCGTTCATCCAGCACAATGGGAACGGATAGCAGGGGAAACTGTTACTCTGGGTTCTCAGTCTGTTTCCTAGAACCGGTCAGAAATACCTGCAGTTTTCAGTGTAAAACCGAGTTGGAGCTAGTACCTCCCCATATATAAGTATGGAGTGTATTTTGCAACTGAAAAGAAACTTTGTGTTCCCAACAAGCTAGGTGAAGGATGGCTTTCACACACACTTATCTCTCAGAACTGAACATGTGGAGAGACGTTCGTTCACCTAGCACAAAGTGAACGGGTTTCATGAGAAACTGTTTCTCTGGGTTCTGAGTCTGTTTCCTAGTGCCGGTTTGAAGTTCCTGCAGTTTACACTGTAAAACCCAGTTGGAGCTAGTACCAACCATATATATGTATGGAGTGTAGATTGCAACTGAAAAGAAACTTTGCGTTCTCAACAAGCTAAGTGAAGGATGGCTTTCACACACAATTATCTCTCAGAACTGAGCATGTGGAGAGACGTTCGTTCATGTAGCACAAAATAAACGGGTTGCAGGGGAAACTTGTTCCTTGGTTTCTCAGTCTGTTTCCTAGTGCCGGTTTGAAGTTCCTGCAGTTTTCACTGTAAAATCGAGTTGGAGCTTGTACCTCCCCATATATATTTATGGAGTGTATTTTGCAACTGACAAGAATCTTTGTGTTCCCAACAAGCTAGTTGAAGTGCGGCTTTAACACACAGTTATCTGTCAGAACTGAGCATGTGGAGACACGTTCGTTCATCTAGGAAAAAGGGAACGGTTTACAGGAGAAACTTTTACTCTTGGTTCTGCGAATGTTTCCTAGTGCCGTTTTCAAGTTCCTGCAGTTTTCACTGTAAAACCTGTTTGAGCTAGTACCTCCCCATATATATGTATGGAGTGCAGTTTGCAACTGAAAAGAAACTTTGTGTTCCCAAAAAGCTAGGTGAAGGTCGTCTTCCACACACAATTATCTCTCAGAACTGAGCATGTGGAGAGACGTTCATTCATCTAGCACAAAGGGAGCAGGTTGCAGGGAAAAGAATTGTCTGGTTTCTCAATCTGTTTTCTAGTTCCGTTTTGAAGTTCCTGCAGTTTTCACTGTAAACCCGAGTTGGAGATAGTACATCCCCTTATATATGTATGGATTGTGGTTTGCAACTGAATAGAATCTTTGTTTTCCCAACAAGCTAGGTGAAGGACGGCTTTCACACACACTTATCTCTCAAATCTAAGCATCTGGAGAGACGTATATTCATCTAGCACAAAGGGAACGGGTTGCAAGGGAAACTTTTACTCTGGTTTCTCAGTGTGTTTCCTAGTGTCCGTTGGAGGTTTCTGCAGTTTTCTCTGTAAAACCGGGTTGGAGCTAGTAACAACCCATATATATTTATGGAGTGTATTTTGCAACTGAGAAGTATCTTTGTGTTCCCAACAAGCTAGGTGAAGGACGGCTTTCACACACACTTACCTCTCAGAACTGAGCATGTGGAGAGACGTTCGTTCACCTAGCACAAAGTAAACGGGTTGCATGAGAAATTGTTTCTCTGGGTTCTGAGTCTGTTTCTTAGTGCCGGTTTGAAGTTCCTGCAGTTTTCACTGTAGAACCCATTTGGAACTAGTACAAACCCATATATATGTATGGATTGTAGATTGCAACTGAAAAGAATCTTTGCGTTCTCAACAAGCTAGGTGAAGGATGGCTTTCACCCACAATTATCTCTCAGAACTGAACATGTGGAGAGACGTTTGTTCACGTAGCACAAAGGAAACCGGTTGCAGGAGAAACTTTTACTTTGGTTTCTCACTCTGTTTCCTAGTGCAAGTTTGAAGTTCCTGCAGTTTTCACTTTAAAAAAGGGTTGGAGCTATTACTTCCCCATATATATGTATGGAGTGTAGTTTCCAACTGAATAGAAACTTTGCATTCTGAACAAGCTTGGTGAAGGATTGCTTTCACACACAATTATCTCTCAGAACTTAGCATGTGGAGAGACGTTCGCTCATGTAGCACAAAGGGAACGGGTTGCAGGTGAAACTTGTACCCTGGTTTCTCAGTCAGTTTCCTAGTGCCGGTTTGACGTTCCTGCAGTTTTCACTTAAAACCCAGTTGGAGATGGTACCTGCCCAAATATATATATGGAGTGTTTTTTACAACTGAAAAGGAACTTTGTCTTCCCAAGAAGCTAGGTGAAGTACGGCTTTAACACACACTTATCTCTCAGAACTGAGCATGTGGATAGACGTTCATTCATTCAGCACAATTGGAACGGGTATCAGGGGAAACTTTTACTCTGGGTTCTCAGTCTGTTTCCTAGAGCCGGTTTGAAGTTCCTGCAGTTTTCACTTTAAAATCGAGTTGGAGCTTGTACATCCCCATATAAATTTATGGAGTGTATTTTGCAACTGAAAAGAAACTTTGTGTTCCCAACAAGCTACGTGAAGTGCGGCTTTCACACACACATATCTCTCAGAAATTAGCATGTGGAGAGACATTCGTTCACCTAGGAAAAATGGAACGGTTTACAGGAGAAACTTTTACTCTTGGTTCTGAGAATGTTTCCTAGTGCCGGTTTCAAGATCCTGCAGTTTTCAATGTAAAACCGAATTGGAGCTAGTACCTCCCCATATATATTTATGGAATGTAGTTTGCAACTGAAAAGAAACTTTGTTTTCCCAACAAGCTAGGTGAAGGACGGCTTTCACACACACTTATCTCTCAAACTGAGCATGTGGAGAGACTTTCATTCATCTACCACAAAGGGAACCGTATGCAGGTGAAACTATTCTTTGTTTTATCAATCTGTTTCCTAGTGCCAGTTTGAAGTTCCTGCAGTTTTCATTGTAAACGTGAGTTGGAGCTAGTACCTCCCCTTATATATATATGGATTGTGGTTTGCAACTGAATAGAAACTTTGTGTTCCCAACAAGCTATGTGAAGTACGGCTTTCACACACATATATCTCTCAGATCTGAGCTTCTGGAGAGACGTTCATTCATCTAGCACAAAGGGAACGGGTTGCAGGGGAAACTTTTACTCTGGTTTCCCAGTGTGTTTCCTAGTGACCGTTGGAAGTTCCTGCAGTTTTCTCTGTAAAACTGAGTTGGAGCTAGTACCTACCCATATATATTTATGGAGTGTAGTTTGCAACTGAGAAGTATCTTTGTGTTCCCAACAAGCTAGGTGAAGGACGGCTTTAACACACACTTATCTCTCAGAACTCAGCATGTGGAGAGATTTTCGTTCATCCAGCACAATGGCAACGGATAGCAGGGGAAACTGTTACTCTGGGTTCTCAGTCTGTTTCCTAGAACCGGTCAGAAATTCCAGCAGTTTTCAGTGTAAAACCGAGTTGGAGCTAGTACCTCCCCATATATAAGTATGGAGTGTATTTTGCAACTGAAAAGAAACTTTGTGTTCCCAACAAGCTAGGTGAAGAATGGCTTTCACACACACTTATCTCTCAGAACTGAGCATGTGGAGAGACGTTCGTTCACCTAGGAATAAGGGAACGGTTTTCAGGAGAAACTATTACTCTGGGTTCTGAGTATGTTTCCTAGTGCCGGTTTCAATTTCCTGCAATTTTCTCTTTAAAACCGAATTGGAGCTAGTATCTCCCCATATATATTTATGGAGTGGATTTTGCAACTGAAAAGTAACTTTGTGTTCCCAACAAGCTATGTGAAGTACGGCTTTCACACACATATATCTCTCAGATCTGAGCATCTGGAGAGACGTTCATTCATCTAGCACAAAGGGAACGGGTTGCATGGGAAACTTTTACTCTGGTTTCCCAGTGTGTTTCCTAGTGACCGTTGGAAGTTCCTGCAGTTTTCTCTGTAAAACTGAGTTGGAGCTAGTACCTACCCATATATATTTATGGAGTGTAGTTTGCAACTGAGAAGTATCTTTGTGTTCCCAACAAGCTAGGTGAAGGACGGCTTTCACACACACTTACCTCTCAGACCTGAGCATGTGGAGAGACGTTCGTTCACCTAGCACAAAGTAAACGGGTTGCATGAGAAATTGTTTCTCTGGGTTCTGAGTCTGTTTCTTAGTGCCGGTTTGAAGTTCCTGCAGTTTTCACTGTAGAACCCATTTGGAACTAGTACAAACCCATATATATGTATGGATTGTAGATTGCAACTGAAAAGAATCTTTGCGTTCTCAACAAGCTAGGTGAAGGATGGCTTTCACCCACAATTATCTCTCAGAACTGAACATGTGGAGAGACGTTCGTTCACGTAGCACAAAGGAAACCGGTTGCAGGAGAAACTTTTACTTTGGTTTCTCACTCTGTTTCCTAGTGCAAGTTTGAAGTTCCTGCAGTTTTCACTTTAAAATAGGGTTGGAGCTATTACTTCCCCATATATATGTATGGAGTGTAGTTTCCAACTGAATAGAAACTTTGCATTCTGAACAAGCTTGGTGAAGGATTGCTTTCACACACAATTATCTCTCAGAACTTAGCATGTGGAGAGACGTTCGCTCATGTAGCACAAAGGGAACGGGTTGCAGGTGAAACTTGTACCCTGGTTTCTCAGTCAGTTTCCTAGTGCCGGTTTGACGTTCCTGCAGTTTTCACTTAAAACCCAGTTGGAGATGGTACCTGCCCAAATATATATATGGAGTGTTTTTTTACAACTGAAAAGGAACTTTGTCTTCCCAAGAAGCTAGGTGAAGTACGGCTTTAACACACACTTATCTCTCAGAACTGAGCATGTGGATAGACGTTCATTCATTCAGCACAATTGGAACGGGTATCAGGGGAAACTTTTACTCTGGGTTCTCAGTCTGTTTCCTAGAGCCGGTTTGAAGTTCCTGCAGTTTTCAGTTTAAAATCGAGTTGGAGCTTGTACATCCCCATATAAATTTATGGAGTGTATTTTGCAACTGAAAAGAAACTTTGTGTTCCCAACAAGCTACGTGAAGTGCGGCTTTCACACACACATATCTCTCAGAAATTAGCATGTGGAGAGACATTCGTTCACCTAGGAAAAATGGAACGGTTTACAGGAGAAACTTTTACTCTTGGTTCTGAGAATGTATCCTAGTGCCGGTTTCAAGATCCTGCAGTTTTCAATGTAAAACCGAATTGGAGCTAGTACCTCCCCATATATATTTATGGAATGTAGTTTGCAACTGAAAAGAAACTTTGTTTTCCCAACAAGCTAGGTGAAGGACGGCTTTCACACACACTTATCTCTCAAACTCAGCATGTGGAGAGACTTTCATTCATCTACCACAAAGGGAACCGTATGCAGGTGAAACTATTCTTTGTTTTATCAATCTGTTTCCTAGTGCCAGTTTGAAGTTCCTGCAGTTTTCATTGTAAACGTGAGTTGGAGCTAGTACCTCCCCTTATATATGTATGGATTGTGGTTTGCAACTGAATAGAAACTTTGTGTTCCCAACAAGCTATGTGAAGTACGGCTTTCACACACATATATCTCTCAGATCTGAGCTTCTGGAGAGACGTTCATTCATCTAGCACAAAGGGAACGGGTTGCAGGGGAAGCTATTACTCTGGTTTCCCAGTGTGTTTCCTAGTGACCGTTGGAAGTTCCTGCAGTTTTCTCTGTAAAACTGAGTTGGAGCTAGTACCTACCCATATATATTTATGGAGTGTAGTTTGCAACTGAGAAGTATCTTTGTGTTCCCAACAAGCTAGGTGAAGGACGGCTTTAACACACACTTATCTCTCAGAACTCAGCATGTGGAGAGATGTTCGTTCATCCAGCACAATGGCAACGGATAGCAGGGGAAACTGTTACTCTGGGTTCTCAGTCTGTTTCCTAGAACCGGTCAGAAATTCCAGCAGTTTTCAGTGTAAAACCGAGTTGGAGCTAGTACCTCCCCATATATAAGTATGGAGTGTATTTTGCAACTGAAAAGAAACTTTGTGTTCCCAACAAGCTAGGTGAAGAATGGCTTTCACACACACTTATCTCTCAGAACTGAGCATGTGGAGAGACGTTCGTTCACCTAGGAATAAGGGAACGGTTTTCAGGAGAAACTATTACTCTGGGTTCTGAGTATGTTTCCTAGTGCCGGTTTCAATTTCCTGCAATTTTCTCTTTAAAACCGAATTGGAGCTAGTATCTCCCCATATATATTTATGGAGTGGATTTTGCAACTGAAAAGTAACTTTGTGTTCCCAACAAGCTATGTGAAGTACGGCTTTCACACACATATATCTCTCAGATCTGAGCATCTGGAGAGACGTTCATTCATCTAGCACAAAGGGAACGGGTTGCAGGGGAAACTTTTACTCTGGTTTCCCAGTGTGTTTCCTAGTGACCGTTGGAAGTTCCTGCAGTTTTCTCTGTAAAACTGAGTTGGAGCTAGTACCTACCCATATATATTTATGGAGTGTAGTTTGCAACTGAGAAGTATCTTTGTGTTCCCAACAAGCTAGGTGAAGGATGGCTTTAACACACACTTATCTCTCAGAACTCAGCATGTGGAGAGATGTTCGTTCATCCAGCACAATGGGAACGGATAGCAGGGGAAACATTTACTCTGGGTTCTCAGTCTGTTTCCTAGAGCCAGTTTGAAGTTCCTGCATTTTTCACTTTAAAATCGAGTTGGAGCTTGTACATCCCCATATAAATTTATGGAGTGTATTTTGCAACTGAAAAGAAACTTTGTGTTCCCAACAAGCTACGTGAAGTGTGGCTTTCACACACACATATCTCTCAGAAATTAGCATGTGGAGAGACATTCGTTCACCTAGGAAAAATGGAACGGTTTACAGGAGAAACTTTTACTCTTGGTTCTGAGAATGTTTCCTAGTGCCGGTTTCAAGATCCTGCAGTTTTCAATGTAAAACCGAATTGGAGCTAGTACCTCCCCATATATATTTATGGAATGTAGTTTGCAACTGAAAAGAAACTTTGTTTTCCCAACAAGCTAGGTGAAGGACGGCTTTCACACACACTTATCTCTCAAACTGAGCATGTGGAGAGACTTTCATTCATCTACCACAAAGGGAACCGTATGCTGGTGAAACTATTCTTTGTTTTATCAATCTGTTTCCTAGTGCCAGTTTGAAGTTCCTGCAGTTTTCATTGTAAACGTGAGTTGGAGCTAGTACCTCCCCTTATATATGTATGGATTGTGGTTTGCAACTGAATAGAAACTTTGTGTTCCCAACAAGCTATGTGAAGTACGGCTTTCACACACATATATCTCTCAGATCTGAGCTTCTGGAGAGACGTTCATTCATCTAGCACAAAGGGAACGGGTTGCAGGGGAAACTTTTACTCTGGTTTCCCAGTGTGTTTCCTAGTGACCGTTGGAAGTTCCTGCAGTTTTCTCTGTAAAACTGAGTTGGAGCTAGTACCTACCCATATATATTTATGGAGTGTAGTTTGCAACTGAGAAGTATCTTTGTGTTCCCAACAAGCTAGGAGGAGGACGGCTTTAACACACACTTATCTCTCAGAACTCAGCATGTGGAGAGATGTTCGTTCATCCAGCACAATGGCAACGGATAGCAGGGGAAACTGTTACTCTGGGTTCTCAGTCTGTTTCCTAGAACCGGTCAGAAATTCCAGCAGTTTTCAGTGTAAAACCGAGTTGGAGCTAGTACCTCCCCATATATAAGTATGGAGTGTATTTTGCAACTGAAAAGAAACTTTGTGTTCCCAACAAGCTAGGTGAAGAATGGCTTTCACACACACTTATCTCTCAGAACTGAGCATGTGGAGAGACGTTCGTTCACCTAGGAATAAGGGAACGGTTTTCAGGAGAAACTATTACTCTGGGTTCTGAGTATGTTTCCTAGTGCCGGTTTCAATTTCCTGCAATTTTCTCTTTAAAACCGAATTGGAGCTAGTATCTCCCCATATATATTTATGGAGTGGATTTTGCAACTGAAAAGTAACTTTGTGTTCCCAACAAGCTATGTGAAGTACGGCTTTCACACACATATATCTCTCAGATCTGAGCATCTGGAGAGACGTTCATTCATCTAGCACAAAGGGAACGGGTTGCAGGGGAAACTTTTACTCTGGTTTCCCAGTGTGTTTCCTAGTGACCGTTGGAAGTTCCTGCAGTTTTCTCTGTAAAACTGAGTTGGAGCTAGTACCTACCCATATATATTTATGGAGTGTAGTTTGCAACTGAGAAGTATCTTTGTGTTCCCAACAAGCTAGGTGAAGGATGGCTTTAACACACACTTATCTCTCAGAACTCAGCATGTGGAGAGATGTTCGTTCATCCAGCACAATGGGAACGGATAGCAGGGGAAACATTTACTCTGGGTTCTCAGTCTGTTTCCTAGAGCCAGTTTGAAGTTCCTGCATTTTTCACTTTAAAATCGAGTTGGAGCTTGTACATCCCCATATAAATTTATGGAGTGTATTTTGCAACTGAAAAGAAACTTTGTGTTCCCAACAAGCTACGTGAAGTGTGGCTTTCACACACACATATCTCTCAGAAATTAGCATGTGGAGAGACATTCGTTCACCTAGGAAAAATGGAACGGTTTACAGGAGAAACTTTTACTCTTGGTTCTGAGAATGTTTCCTAGTGCCGGTTTCAAGATCCTGCAGTTTTCAATGTAAAACCGAATTGGAGCTAGAACCTCCCCATATATATTTATGGAATGTAGTTTGCAACTGAAAAGAAACTTTGTTTTCCCAACAAGCTAGGTGAAGGACGGCTTTCACACACACTTATCTCTCAAACTGAGCATGTGGAGAGACTTTCATTCATCTACCACAAAGGGAACCGTATGCTGGTGAAACTATTCTTTGTTTTATCAATCTGTTTCCTAGTGCCAGTTTGAAGTTCCTGCAGTTTTCATTGTAAACGTGAGTTGGAGCTAGTACCTCCCCTTATATATGTATGGATTGTGGTTTGCAACTGAATAGAAACTTTGTGTTCCCAACAAGCTATGTGAAGTACGGCTTTCACACACATATATCTCTCAGATCTGAGCTTCTGGAGAGACGTTCATTCATCTAGCACAAAGGGAACGGGTTGCAGGGGAAACTTTTACTCTGGTTTCCCAGTGTGTTTCCTAGTGACCGTTGGAAGTTCCTGCAGTTTTCTCTGTAAAACTGAGTTGGAGCTAGTACCTACCCATATATATTTATGGAGTGTAGTTTGCAACTGAGAAGTATCTTTGTGTTCCCAACAAGCTAGGAGGAGGACGGCTTTAACACACACTTATCTCTCAGAACTCAGCATGTGGAGAGATGTTCGTTCATCCAGCACAATGGCAACGGATAGCAGGGGAAACTGTTACTCTGGGTTCTCAGTCTGTTTCCTAGAACCGGTCAGAAATTCCTGCAGTTTTCAGTGTAAAACCGAGTTGGAGCTAGTACCTCCCCATATATAAGTATGGAGTGTATTTTGCAACTGAAAGAAACTTTGTGTTCCCAACAAGCTAGGTGAAGGATGGCTTTCACACACACTTATCTCTCAGAACTGAACATGTGGAGAGACGTTCGTTCACCTAGCACAAAGTGAACGGGTTTCATGAGAAACTGTTTCTCTGGGTTCTGAGTCTGTTTCCTAGTGCCGGTTTGAAGTTCCTGCAGTTTACACTGTAAAACCCAGTTGGAGCTAGTACCAACCATATATATGTATGGAGTGTAGATTGCAACTGAAAAGAAACTTTGCGTTCTCAACAAGCTAAGTGAAGGATGGCTTTCACACACAATTATCTCTCAGAACTGAGCATGTGGAGAGACGTTCGTTCATGTAGCACAAAATAAACGGGTTGCAGGGGAAACTTGTTCCTTGGTTTCTCAGTCTGTTTCCTAGTGCCGGTTTGAAGTTCCTGCAGTTTTCACTGTAAATCGAGTTGGAGCTAGTACCTCCCCATATATATGTATGGAGTGTATTTTGCAACTGACAAGAATCTTTGTGTTCCCAACAAGCTAGTTGAAGTGCGGCTTTAACACACAGTTATCTGTCAGAACTGAGCATGTGGAGACACGTTCGTTCATCTAGGAAAAAGGGAACGGTTTACAGGAGAAACTTTTACTCTTGGTTCTGCGAATGTTTCCTAGTGCCGTTTTCAAGTTCCTGCAGTTTTCACTGTAAAACCTGTTTGAGCTAGTACCTCCCCATATATATGAATGGAGTGCAGTTTGCAACTGAAAAGAAACTTTGTGATCCCAAAAAGCTAGGTGAAGGTCGTCTTCCACACACAATTATCTCTCAGAACTGAGCATGTGGAGAGACGTTCATTCATCTAGCACAAAGGGAGCAGGTTGCAGGGAAAAGAATTGTCTGGTTTCTCAATCTGTTTTCTAGTTCCGTTTTGAAGTTCCTGCAGTTTTCACTGTAAACCCGAGTTGGAGCTAGTACATCCCCTTATATATGTATGGATTGTGGTTTGCAACTGAATAGAAACTATGTTTTCCCAACAAGCTAGGTGAAGGACGGCTTTCACACACACTTATCTCTCAAACTGAGCATGTGGAGAGACTTTCATTCATCTACCACAAAGGGAACCGTATGCAGGTGAAACTATTCTTTGTTTTATCAATCTGTTTCCTAGTGCCAGTTTGAAGTTCCTGCAGTTTTCATTGTAAACGTGAGTTGGAGCTAGTACCTCCCCTTATATATGTATGGATTGTGGTTTGCAACTGAATAGAAACTTTGTGTTCCCAACAAGCTATGTGAAGTACGGCTTTCACACACATATATCTCTCAGATCTGAGCTTCTGGAGAGACGTACATTCATCTAGCAAAAAGGGAACGGGTTGCAGGGGAAACTTTTACTCTGGTTTCCCAGTGTGTTTCCTAGTGACCGTTGGAAGTTCCTGCAGTTTTCTCTGTAAAACTGAGTTGGAGCTAGTACCTACCCATATATATTTATGGAGTGTAGTTTGCAACTGAGAAATATCTTTGTGTTCCCAACAAGCTAGGTGAAGGACGGCTTTAACACACACTTATCTCTCAGAACTCAGCATGTAGAGAGATGTTCGTTCATCCAGCACAATGGGAACGGATAGCAGGGGAAACTGTTACTCTGGGTTCTCAGTCTGTTTCCTAGAACCGGTCAGAAATTCCAGCAGTTTTCAGTGTAAAACCGAGTTGGAGCTAGTACCTCCCCATATATAAGTATGGAGTGTATTTTGCAACTGAAAAGAAACTTTGTGTTCCCAACAAGCTAGGTGAAGAATGGCTTTCACACACACTTATCTCTCAGAACTGAGCATGTGGAGAGACGTTCGTTCACCTAGGAATAAGGGAACGGTTTTCAGGAGAAACTATTACTCTGGGTTCTCAGTATGTTTCCTAGTGCCGGTTTCAATTTCCTGCAATTTTCTCTTTAAAACCGAATTGGAGCTAGTATCTCCCCATATATATTTATGGAGTGGATTTTGCAACTGAAAAGTAACTTTGTGTTCCCAACAAGCTATGTGAAGTACGGCTTTCACACACATATATCTCTCAGATCTGAGCATCTGGAGAGACGTTCATTCATCTAGCACAAAGGGAACGGGTTGCAGGGGAAACTTTTACTCTGGTTTCCCAGTGTGTTTCCTAGTGACCGTTGGAAGTTCCTGCAGTTTTCTCTGTAAAACTGAGTTGGAGCTAGTACCTACCCATATATATTTATGGAGTGTAGTTTGCAACTGAGAAGTATCTTTGTGTTCCCAACAAGCTACGTGAAGGACGGCTTTAACACACACTTATCTCTCAGAACTCAGCATGTGGAGAGATGTTCGTTCATCCAGCACAATGGGAACGGATAGCAGGGGAAACTGTTACTCTGCGTTCTCAGTCTGTTTCCTAGAACCGGTCAGAAATTCCTGCAGTTTTCAGTGTAAAACCGAGTTGGAGCTAGTACCTCCCCATATATAAGTATGGAGTGTATTTTGCAACTGAAAAGAAACTTTGTGTTCCCAACAAGCTAGGTGAAGAATGGCTTTCACACACACTTATCTCTCAGAACTGAACATGTGGAGAGACGTTCGTTCACCTAGCACAAAGTGAACGGGTTTCATGAGAAAATGTTTCTCTGGGTTCTGAGTCTGTTTCCTAGTGCCGGTTTGAAGTTCCTGCAGTTTACACTGTAAAACCCAGTTGGAGCTAGTACCAACCATATATATGTATGGATTGTAGATTGCAACTGAAAAGAAACTTTGCGTTCTCAACAAGCTAAGTGAAGGATGGCTTTCACACACAATTATCTCTCAGAACTGAGCATGTGGAGAGACGTTCGTTCATGTAGCACAAAATAAACAGGTTGCAGGGGAAACTTGTTCCTTGGTTTCTCAGTCTGTTTCCTAGTGCCAGTTTGAAGTTCCTGCAGTTTTCACTGTAAAATCGAGTTGGAGCTAGTACCTCCCCATATATATGTATGGAGTGTATTTTGCAACTGACAAGAATCTTTGTGTTCCCAACAAGCTAGTTGAAGTGCGGCTTTAACACACAGTTATCTGTCAGAACTGAGCATGTGGAGACACGTTGGTTCATCTAGGAAAAAGGGAACGGTTTACAGGAGAAACTTTTACTCTTGGTTCTGCGAATGTTTCCTAGTGCCGTTTTCAAGTTCCTGCAGTTTTCACTGTAAAACCTGTTTGAGCTAGTACCTCCCCATATATATGAATGGAGTGCAGTTTGCAACTGAAAAGAAACTTTGTGTTCCCAAAAAGCTAGGTGAAGGTCGTCTTCCACACACACTTATCTCTCAGAACTGAGCATGTGGAGAGACGTTCATTCATCTAGCACAAAGGGAGCAGGTTGCAGGGAAAAGAATTGTCTGGTTTCTCAATCTGTTTTCTAGTTCCGTTTTGAAGTTCCTGCAGTTTTCACTGTAAAGCCGAGTTGGAGCTAGTACATCCCCTTATATATGTATGGATTGTGGTTTGCAACTGAATAGAAACTTTGTTTTCCCAACAAGCTAGGTGAAGGACGGCTTTCACACACACTTATCTCTCAGATCTGAGCATCTGGAGAGACGTATATTCATCTAGCACAAAGGGAACGGGTTGCAAGGGAAACTTTTACTCTGGTTTCTCAGTTTGTTTCCTAGTGTCCGTTGGAGGTTCCTGCAGTTTTGTCTGTAAAACCGAGTTGGAGCTAGTACCTACCCATATATATTTATGGAGTGTATTTTGCAACTGAGAAGTATCTTTGTGTTCCCAACAAGCTATGTGAAGGACGGCTTTCACACACACTTACCTCTCAGACCTGAGCATGTGGAGAGATGCTCGTTCACCTAGCACAAAGTAAACGGGTTGCATGAGAAACTGTTTCTCTGGGTTCTGAGTCTGTTTCTTAATGCCGGTTTGAAGTTCCTGCAGTTTTCACTGTAGAACCCATTTGGAACTAGTACCAACCCATAAATATGTATGGATTGTTGATTGCAACTGAAAAGAATCTTTGCGTTCTCAACAAGCTAGGTGAAGAATGGCTTTCACACACAATTATCTCTCAGAACTGAGCATGTGGAGAGACGTTCGTTCATGTAGAACAAAGGGAACTGGTTGCAGGGGAAAATTGTATCCTGGTTTCTCAGTGTGTTTCCTAGTGCCGGTTTTAAGTTCCTGCAGTTTTCACTGTAAAACCGAGTTGGAGCTAGTACCTCCCCATATATATGTATGGATTGTATTTTGCAACTGAAAAGAAACTTCGTGTTCCCAGCAAGCTAGTTGAAGTACGGCTTTCACACACACTTATCTCTCAGAACTGAGCATGTGGAGAGATTTTCGTTAACGTAGCACAAAGGAAACCGGTTGCAGGGGAAATTTTACTTTGGTGTCTCACTCTGTTTCCTAGTGCAAGTTTGAAGTTCCTGCAGTTTTCTCTTTAAAAAAGGGTTGGAGCTATTACTTCCCCGTATATATTTATGGAGTGTAGTTTCCAACTGAATAGTAACTTTGCATTCTGAACAAGCCTGGTGAAGGATTGCTTTCACACACAATTATCTCTCAGAACTTAGCATGTGAAGAAACGTTCGTTCATGTAGCACAAAGGGAACGGGTTGCAGGGGAAACTTGTACCCTGGTTACTCAGTCAGTTTCCTAGTGCCGGTTTGATGTTCCTGCAGTTTTCACTTAAAACCCAGTTGGAGATGGTACCTGCCCAAATATATATATGGAGTGTTTTTTACAACTGAAAAGGAACATTGTCTTCCCAAGAAGCTAGTTGAAGTACGGCTTTAACACACACTTATCTCTCAGAACTGAGCATGTGGAGAGACGTTCATTCATCTAGCACAAAGGGAACGGGTTGCAGGTGAAACATATACTCTGGTTTCCCAGTGTGTTTCCTAGTGACCGTTGGAAGTTCCTGCATTTTTCTCTGTAAAACTGTGTAGGAGCTAGTACCTACCCATATATATTTATGGAGTGTAGTTTGCAACTGAGAAGTATCTTTGTGTTCCCAACAAGCTAGTTGAAGGACGGCTTTAACACACACTTATCTCTCAGAACTCAGCATGTGGAGAGATGTTCGTTCATCCAGCACAATGGGAACGGATAGCAGGGGAAACTGTTACTCTGGGTTCTCAGTCTGTTTCCTAGAACCGGTCAGAAATTCCAGCAGTTTTCAGTGTAAAACCGAGTTGGAGCTAGTACCTCCCCATATATAAGTATGGAGTGTATTTTGCAACTGAAAAGAAACTTTGTGTTCCCAACAAGCTAGGTGAAGGACGGCTTTCACACACAGTTATGTCTCAGAACTGAGCATATGGAGATACGTTCATTCATCTAGCACAAAGGGAACGAGTTGCAGGGGAAACTTTTACTCTGGTTCCTAGTGTGTTTCCTAGTCTCCGTTGGAAGTTCCTGCAGTTTTCTCTGTAAATCGGAGTTGGAGCTAGTACCTACTCATATATATTTATGGAGTGTAATTTGCAAATGAGAAGTATCTTTTTGTTCCCAACAAGCTAGGTGAAGGACGGCTTTCACACACACTTAACTTTCAGACCAGAGCATGTGGAGAGACGTTCGTACACCTAGCACAAAGTGAACGGGTTTCATGAGAAACTGTTTCTCTGGGTTCTGAGTCTGTTTCCTAGTGCCGGTTTGAAGTTACTGCAGTTTACACTGTAAAACACAGTTGGAGCTAGTACCTCCCCATATATATGTATGGAGTGTATTTTGCAACTGAAAAGAATCTTTGTGTTCCCAACAAGCTAGGTGAAGTGCAGCTTTCACACACAGTTAATTCTCAGAACTGAGCATGTGGAGAGACGTTCGTTCATCTAGGACAAAGGAACGGTTTACAGGAGAAACTTTTACTCTTGGTTCTGAGAAAGTTTCCTAGTGCCGTTTTCAAATTCCTGCAGTTTACACTGTAAAACTTGTTTGAGCTAGTACCTCCCGATATATATTTATGCAGTGCAGTTTGCAACTGAAAGAAACTTTGTGTTCCCAACAAGCTATGTGAAGGACGGCTTTCACAAACACTTATCTCTCAGATCTGAGCATCTGGAGAGACTATCATTCATCTAGCACAAAGGGAACGGCTTGCAGGGGAAACTTTAACTCTGGTTTCTCAGTGTGTTTCCTAGTGTCCGTTGGAAGTTCCTGCAGTTTTCTCTGTAAAACCGAGTTTGAGCTAGTACCTACCCATATATATTTATGGATTGTCATTTGTAACTGAGAAGTATTTTTGTGTTCCCAACAAGCTAGGTGAAGGACGGCTTTCACACACAATTTTCTCTCAGAATTGAGCATGTGGAGAGATGTTCGTTCACATAGCACTAATTGAACGGGTTGCAGGAGAAACTGTTTCTCTGGGTACTGAGTCTGTTTCCTAGTGCCGGATTGAAGTTCCTACAGTTTTCCCTGTAAAACCCAGTTATAGCTAGTACCACCACATATATATGTATATGGAGTGTAGTTTGCAACTGAAAAGAAAATTTGCGTTCTCAAGAAGCTAGGTGAAATATGGCTTTCACACACAATTATCTCTCAGAACTGAGCATGTGGAGAGACGTTCGTTCATGTAGCACAAATGGAAATGTTTGCAGGGAAACTTGTACCCTGGAACCTCAGTCAGTTTCCTAGTGCCTGTTTGAAGTTCCTGCAGTTTTCACTGTAAAACCCAGTTGGAGCTAGTACCTGCCCATATATATGTATAGATTGTAGTTAGCAACTGAAAAGAAACTTTGTGTTCCCAAGAAGCTAGTTGAAGACCGGCTTTCACACACACTTTTCTCTCAGAAATGAGCATGTGGAGAGACGTACGTTCATCCAGCACAATGGGAACGGGTAGCAGGGGAAAATGTTACTCTGGGTTCACAGTCTTTTTCCTAGAGCCCGTTTGAAGTTCCTGCAGTTTTCACTCTAAAACCGATTTGGAGCTAGTACCTCCCCACATATAAATATGGAGTGTATTTTGCAACTTAAAAGAAACATTGTGATCCCAACAAGCAAGGTGAAGTGCGGCTTTCACACACAATTATCTCTCAGACCTGAGCATGTGGAAAGACGTTCGTTCACCTATGACAAATGGACGGTTTACATGAGAAATTTTTACTCTGGGTTCTGAGACTGTTTCCTAGTGCCGGACTGAAGTTCCTGCAGTTTTCACAGTAAAATCCAGTTGGAGCTAGTACCTCACCATATATAAGTAAGGAGTGTAGTTTGCAACTGAAAAGAAACTTTGTGTTCCTAAGTAGCTAGGTGAAGTTCGGCATTCACACACACTTATCTCTCAGAACTGAGCAAGTGGAGAGACTTTCGTTCATCCAGCAAAATTGGAACGATTAGCGGGGGAAAGTTTTACTCCCGGTTCTCAGTCTGTTTCCTAGAGCCGATTTGAAATTCCTGCAGTTTTAACTGTAAATCCGAGTTGGAGCTAGTACCTCCCCATATATATGTATGGAGTGTTGTTTGCAACTGAAAAGAAACTTTGTGTTCCCAACAAGCTAGGTGAAGGAATACTTTCACACAAACTTATCTCTCAGAAGTGAGCATGTGGATAGACGTTCGTTCATCTAGCACAAATGGAACGGTTTGAAGAGAAAATTTTACTCAGCATTCTCAGTTTGTTTCCTAGTCCCGGATTGAAATTCCTTCTATTTTCACTATAAAACCGATTTGAGCTTGTACCTCCGCATGTATATGTATGGAGTGTGTTTTGCAACTGAAAAGAATCTTTGCGTTCTCAACAAGCTAAATGAAGAATGGCTTTCACACACAATTATCTCTCAGAACTGAGCATGTGGAGAGACGTTCGTTCATGTAGCACAAAATAAACGGGTTGCAGGGGAAACTTGTCCCTGGTTTCTCAGTCTGTTTCCTAGTGCTGGTTTGAAGTTCCTGCAGTTTTCACTGTAAAATTTAGTTGGAGCTAGTAACTACCCATATATATGTATGGAGTGTAGTTTGCAACTGAAAAGAATCTTTGTGTTCCCAACAAGCTAGGTGAAGTGCGGCTTTCACACACAGTTATCTGTCAGAACTGAGCATGTGGAGACACGTTCATTCATCTAGGAAAAAGGGAACGGTTTACAGGAGAAACTTTTACTCTTGGTTCTGCGAATGTTTCCTAGTGCCGTTTTCAAGTTCCTGCAGTTTTCACTGTAAAACCTGTTTGAGCTAATACCTCCCGATATATATGTATGCAGTGCAGTTTGCAACTGAAAGAAACTTTGTGTTCCCAACAAGCTAGGTGAAGGACGGCTTTCACACACACTTATCTCTCAGAACTGAGCCTGTGGAGAGACGTTCATTCATCTAGCAAAATGGGAGAAATTTGCAGGTAAAAGTATTGTCTGGTTTCTCAATCAGTTTTCTAGTGCCGGTTTGAAGTTCCTGCAGTTTTCACAGTAAACCCGAGTTGGAGCTAGTACATCCCCTTATATATGTATGGATTGTGGTTTGCAAGTGATAAGAAAATTTTTGTTTCCAACAAGCTAGGTGAAGGACGGCTTTCACACCAACTTATCTCTCAGATCTGAACATCTGGAGAGACATTCATTCATCTAGCACAAAGGGAACGGGTTGCAGTGGAAACTTTTACTCTGGTTTCTCAGTGTGTTTCCTAGTGTCCGTTGGAAGTTCCTGCAGTTTTCTCTGTAAAATCGAGTTGGAATTTGTACCTACCCATATATATTAATGGAATGTAATTTGCAACTGAGAAGTATCTTTGTGTTCCCAACAAGCTAGGTGAAGGACGGCTTTCACAAACACTTTTTTCTCAGAATTGAGCATGTGGAGAGACTTTCGTTCACCTAGCACAAAGTGAACGGGTTGCAGGAAAACTGTATCTCTGGGTTCTGCGTCTGTTTCCTAGTGCCGGTTTGACGTTCCTACAGTTTTCACTGTAGAACACAGTTGGAGCTAGTACCACCCCATATATATGTATGGAGTGTAGTTTCCAACTGAAAAGAAACTTTGTGTTCTCAACAAGCTAGGTGAAGGATGGCTTTCACACACACTTATCTCTCCGAACTGAGCATGTGGAGAGACTTTCGTTCACCTAGGAGAAAGGGACGTTTTACAGGAGAAAGTTTACTCTGGGTTCTGAGACTGTTCCAAGTGCCGGATTGAAGTTCCTGCAGTTTTTACTGTAAAACCGAGTTGGAAATAGTACCTCCCCATATATATGTATGGAGTGTAGTTTGCAACTGAAAAGTAAGTATGTGTTCCCTACAAGATAGGTGAAGGACGGCTTTCACACACACTTATCTCTCAGAACTGAGCGTGTGGAGAGACATTCATTCATCTAGAAAAAGGGAGATGTTTGCAGGAAAAAGTATTGTCTGGTATCTCAATCTGTTTTCTATTGCCGGTTTGAAGTTCCTGCTGTTTTCGCTGTAAACCCGAGTTGGAACTAGTACATCCCCTTATATATGTATGGATTGTGGTTTGCAACTTAAAAGAAACTTTGTGTTCCCAACATGCTAGTTGAAGTACGGCTTTGACACACATTTAACTCTCAGATCTGAGCATCTGGAGAGTCGTTCATTCATCAAGCACAAAGGGAACGGTTTGCAGGGGAAACTTTTACTCTGGTATCTCAGTGTGTTTCCTAGTGTCCGATGGAAGTTATTGCAGTTTTCTCTGTAAAACCGAGTGGAGCTAGTACCTACCCATATATATTTATGGAGTGTAGTTTGCAACTGAGAAGTATCTTTGTGTTCCCTACAAGCTAGGTGAAGGACGGCTTTCACACACACATATCACTCAGAATTGAGCATGTGGAGAGACGTTCGTTCACCTAGCAAAAAATGAACGGGTTGCAGGAGAAACTATTTCTCTGTGTTCTGAGTCTGTTTCCTAGTGCCGGTTTGAAGTTCCTGCAGTTTTCACTGTAAAACCCAGTTGGAGCTAGCAGCACCCCATATATATTTATGGAGTGTAATTTGCAACTGAAAAGAATCTTTGCGTTCTCAAAAAGCTAGGTGAAGGATGGCTTTCACACACACTTATGTCTCAGAAATGAGCAAGTGGAGAGACTTTCGTTCATCCAGCAAAATGGGAACGGGTAGCAGTTGAAAGTGTTACTACGGGTTCTCAGACTTTTTCCTAGTGCCGGTTTGAAGTTCCTGCAGTTTTCACTGTAAATCATAGTTGGAGCTAGTACCTCCCCATATATATGTATGGAGTGTATTTTGCAACTGAAAAGAATCTTTGTGTTCCCAACAAGCTAGGTGAAGTGCGGCTTTCACACACAGTTATCTCTCAGAACTGAGCATGTGGAGAGACTTTTGTTCATCTAGGACAAAGGGAAAGGTTTACAGGAGGAACTTTTACTCTTGGTTCTGAGAATGTTTCCTAGTGCCGTTTTTAAGTTCCTGCAGTTTTCACTGTAAAACCTGTTTGAGCTAGTGCCTCCCGATATATATGTTTGGAGTGCAGATTGCAACTGAAAAGAAACTTTTTGTTCCCAAAAAGCTAGGTGAAGGACGGCTTTCACACACACTTATCTCTCAGAATTGAGCATGTGGAGAGACGTTCATTCATCTAGCACAAAGGGAGAAGTTTGCAAGAAAAAGTATTTTCTGGTTTCTCTATCTGTTTTCTAGTGCCGGTTTGAAGTTCCTGCAGTTTTCACTGTAAACCCTAGATGGAGCTAGTACATCCCCTTATATATGTATGGATTGTTGTTTGCAACTGAATAGAAACTTTGTGTTCCCAACAAGCTAGGTGAAGAACGGCTTTCACACACATTTATCTCTCAGGACTGAGCATGTGGAGAGACGTTCGTTCACCTAGGAGAATGGGACGATTTACAGGAGAAATTTTTGCTCTGGGTTCTGAGAATGTTTCCTAGTGCCGGATTGAAATTCCTGCAGTTTTCTCTGTAAAACCGAGTTGGAGCTAGTACCTCCCCATATATATGTATGAAGTGTAGTTTGCAACTGAAAAGAAACTTTGTGTTCCCAACATGCTTGGTGCTGTACGGCATTCACACACACTTGTCTCTCAGAACTGAACATGTGGAGTGACATTCATTCATCTAGCAAAAAGGGATCGGGGTGCAGGGGAAACTATTCTCTGGTTTATCAATCTGTTTCCTAGTGCCGGTGTGAAGTTCCTGCAGTTTTAATTGTAAACGCGAGTTGGATCTAGTACCTCCCATTATATATGTATGGATTGTGGTTTGCAACTGAATAGAAACTTTGTGTTCCCAACAAGCTAGTGGAAGTACGGTTTTCACACACATTTATCTCTCAGATCTGAGCATCTGGAGAGACGTTCATTCATCTAGCACAAAGGGGACGTTTTGCAGGGGAAACTTTAAATCTGCTTTCTCAGTATGTTTCCTAGTGTCCGTTTGAAGTTCCTGCAGTTTTCTCTGTAAAACCGAGTTGGAGCTAGTACCTACCCATATATATTTATGGATTGTAGTTTGCAACTGAGAAGTATCTTTGTGTTCCCAACAAGCTAGGTGAAGTACGGCTTTCACAGACACTTTTCTCTCAGAATTGAGCATGTGGAAACACATTCGTTCACCTAGCACAAATTGGAAGAATTGCAGGAGAAATTGTTTCTCTGGGTTTTGAGTCTATTTCCTAGTGCCGTTTTGAAGTTCCTGCAGTTTTCACTGTAATACCCAGTTGGAGCTAGTACCACCCCATATATATGTAAGGAGTGTAGTTTGCAACTGAAAAGAAGCTTTGCGTTCTCAACAAGCTAGGTGAAGGATGGCTTTCACACACAATTATCTCTCAGAACTGAGCATGTGGAGAGACTTTCTTTCATGTAGCACAATGGGAACGGGTTGCAGTGGAAACTGTGTCTCTGGGTTCTCAGTCTGTTTCGTAGATCCGGTTTGAAGTTCCTGCAGTTTTCACTGTAAAACCAAGTTGTAGCTGGTGCCACCCCTTATATATGTATTTATTGTATTTTGCAACTGAAAAGAAATTTGTGTTCCCAACAAGCTGGTTGAAGTGCGTCTATTACACACAGTTATCTCTCTGACCTGAGCATGTGGAGAGAGTTTCTTTCACCTAGGACAAAGGGAACGGTTTACAGGAAAAACTTTTACTCTTGGTTCTGAGAATGTTTCCTAGTGCCGGTTTCAAGTTCTTGCAGTTTTCACTGTAAAACCGATTTGAGCTTGTACCTCCCCGTATATAAGTATGGAGTGCAGTTTGCAACTGAAAAGAAACTTTATGTTCCCAAAAAGCTAGGTGAAGGTCGTCTTCCACACACACATCTCTCAGAACTTAGCATGTGGAGAGACGTTCATTCAGATAGCACAAAGGGAACGGGTTGCAGGGGAAATTATTGTCTGGTTTCTCAATCTGTTTTCTAGTGCCGTGTAGAATTTCCTGCAGTTTTCACTGTAAACCCGAGTTGGAACTAGTAGCTCCGTTATATATTTATGGATTGTGGTTTGCAACTGAATAGAAACTTTGTGTTCCCAACAAGCTAGGTGAAGGACGGCTTTCACACACACATATCTCTCAGATCTGAGCATCTGGAGAGACGTACATTCATCTGGCACATAGGGAACGGGTTGCAGGGGAAACTTTTAGTCTGGTTTCTCAGTGTGTTTCCTAGTGTCCGTTGGAAGTTCCTGCAGTTTTCTCTGTAAAAAATAGTTGGAGCTAGTACCTGCCCATATATATGTATGGAGTGTAGTTTGCAACTGACAAGTATCTTTGTGTTACCAACAAGCAATTTGAAGGACGGCTTTCACACACATTTATCTCTCAGAATTGAGCATGTGAAGAGACGTCCGTTCACCTAGCACATAGTGAACAGTTTGCAGGAGAAACTGTTTCTCTGGGTTCTGAGTCTGTTTCCTACTGCCGGTTTGAAGTTCCTGCAGTTTTCACTGTAAAACCCATTTGGAACTAGTACCAACCCATATATATGTATGGAGTGTTGTTTGCAACTGAAAAGAAACTTTGCGTTCTCAACAAGCTAGGTGAAGAATGGCTTTCACACACTAATAACTATCAGAACTGAGCATGTGTATAGACTTTCGTTCATGTAGCACAAATGGAACGGGTTGCAGGTGAAACTTGTACCCTGGTTTCTCAGTTTCCTAGTGCCTGTTTGAAGTTCCTGCAGTTTACACTGTAAAACACAGTTGAAGCTAGTCCCTGCCCATTTATATATATGGATTGTAGTTTGCAACTGAAAAGAATCTTTGTGTTCCTAAGAAGCTAGGTGAAGAACGGCTTTCACACACATTTATCTCTCAGAACTGAGCATGTGGAGAGACGTTCTTTCACCTAGGAGAATGGGACGATTTATAGGAGAAATTTTTGCTCTGGGTTCTGAGAATGTTTCCTAGTGCCGGATTGAAATTCCTGCAGTTTTCTCTGTAAAACCGAGTTGGAGCTAGTACCTCCCCATATATATGTATGAAGTGTAGTTTGCAACTGAAAAGAAACTTTGTGTTCCCAACAAGCTTGGTGATGTACGGCATTCACACACACTTATCTCTCAGAACTTAGCATGTGGAGTGACATTCATTCATCTAGCAAAAAGGGAACGGGGTGCAGGGGAAAGTAATTTCTGATTTATCAATTTGTTTCCTAGTGCCGGTTTGATGTACCTGCAGTTTTCACTGAAAACCAGGTTTGGAGCTAGTACCTCCCCTTATATATGTATGGATTTTGTTTTGCAACTTAATAGAAACTTTGTGTTCCCAAAATGCTAGTTGAAGTACGGCTTTCACACACATTTATCTCTCAGATCTGAGCATCTGGGGGGACGTTCATTCATCTAGCACAAAGGGGACGTTTTGCTGTGGAAACTTTTAATCTGGTTTCTCAGGGTGTTTCCTAGTGTCCGTTGGAAGTTATTGCAGTTTCCTGTGTAAAACTGAGTTGGAGCTAGTACCTACCTATATATATTTATGGAGTGTAATTTGCAACTGAGAAGTATCTTTGTTTTCCCAACAAGCTAGGTGAAGGACGGCTTTCACACACACTTATCACTCAGAATTGAGCATGTGGAGAGACGTTCATTTACCTAGCACAAAGTGAACGGTTTTCAGGAGAAACTGTTTCTCTGGGTTCTGAGACTGTTTCCTAGTGCCGGACTGAAGTTCCAGCAGTTTTCACTGTAAAACACAGTTGGAGTTGTTACCTCCCCATATATAAGTAAGGAGTGTAGTTTGCAACTGAAAAGTAACTTTGTTTTCCCAACAAGCTTGTGAAGGGCGGCTTTCACACACATTTATCTCTCAGAAGTGAGCATGTGGATAAACCTTCGTTCATCTAGCACAAAGGGAACGGTTTGAAGAGAAAATTTTACTCAGCATTCTCAGTCTGTTTCCTAGTCCCGGATTGAAATTCCTGCAATTTTCACTGTAAAACCGATTTGAGATTGTACCTCCGCATGTATATGAATGGATTGTGTTTTGCAACTGAAAAGAAACTTAGTGTTCCCAGCAAGCTAGTTAAAGGACGGCTTTCACACACAATTATCTCTCAGAACTGAGCATGTGGAAAGATTTTCGTTCACGTAGCACAAATGGAACTGGTTGCAGGAGAAAATTTTACTTTGGTTTTTCACTCTGTTTCCTAGTGCAAGTTTGAAGTTCCAGCAATTTTCACTTTAAAACAGATTTGAAGCTATTACCTCCCCTTATATATGTATGGAGTGTAGTTTGGAACTGAATAGAAACTTTGTGTTCCCAACAAGCTATGTGAAGGACGGCTTTCACACACACTTATCTCTCAGATCTGAGCATCTGGAGAGACGTTCATTCATCTAGCACAAAGGGAACGGCTTGTAGGGGAAACATTTACTCTGGTTTCTCAGTGTGTTTCCTAGTGTCCGTTGGAAGTTCCTGCAGTTTTCTCTGTAAAACCGAGTTGGAGCTAGTACCTACCCATATATATTTATGGATTGTAGTTTGCAACTGAGAAGAATCTTTGTGTTCCCAACAAGCTAGGTGAAAGACGGCTTTCACACACAAATTTCTCTCAGATTTGAGCATGTGGAGAGATGTTCGTTCACCTAGCACTAAGTGAACGGGTTGCAGGAGAAACTGTTTCTCTGGGTTCTGAGACTGTTGCCTAGTGCCGGACTGAAGTTCCAGCAGTTTTCACTGTAAAACACAGTTGGAGTTGTTACCTCCCCATATATAAGTAAGGAGTGTAGTTTGCAACTGAAAAGTAACTTTGTTTTCCCAACAAGCTGGTGAAGGGCGGCTTTCACACACATTTATCTCTCAGAAGTGAGCATGTGGATAAACCTTCGTTCATCTAGCACAAAGGGAACGGTTTGAAGAGAAAATTTTACTCAGCATTCTCAGTCTGTTTCCTAGTCCCGGATTGAAATTCCTGCAATTTTCACTGTAAAACCGATTTGAGATTGTACCTCCGCATGTATATGAATGGATTGTGTTTTGCAACTGAAAAGAAACTTAGTGTTCCCAGCAAGCTAGTTAAAGGACGGCTTTCACACACAATTATCTCTCAGAACTGAGCATGTGGAAAGATTTTCGTTCACGTAGCACAAATGGAACTGGTTGCAGGAGAAAATTTTACTTTGGTTTTTCACTCTGTTTCCTAGTGCAAGTTTGAAGTTCCAGCAATTTTCACTTTAAAACAGATTTGAAGCTATTACCTCCCCTTATATATGTATGGAGTGTAGTTTGCAACTGAATAGAAACTTTGTGTTCCCAACAAGCTATGTGAAGGACGGCTTTCACACACACTTATCTCTCAGATCTGAGCATCTGGAGAGACGTTCATTCATCTAGCACAAAGGGAACGGCTTGTAGGGGAAACATTTACTCTGGTTTCTCAGTGTGTTTCCTAGTGTCCGTTGGAAGTTCCTGCAGTTTTCTCTGTAAAACCGAGTTGGAGCTAGTACCTACCCATATATATTTATGGATTGTAGTTTGCAACTGAGAAATATCTTTGTGTTCCCAACAAGCTAGGTGAAAGACGGCTTTCACACACAAATTTCTCTCAGATTTGAGCATGTGGAGAGATGTTCGTTCACCTAGCACTAAGTGAACGGGTTGCAGGAGAAACTGTTTCTCTGGGTTCTGAGTCTGTTTCCTAGTGCCGGGTTGAAGTTCCTACAATTTTCCCTGTAAAGCCCAGTTATAGCTAGTACCACCCCATATATATGTATATGGAGTGTAGTTTGCAACTGAAAAGAAAATTTGCGTTCTCAAGAAGCTAGGTGAAATATGGCTTTCGCACACAATTATCTCTCAGAACTGAGCATGTGGAGAGACGTTCGTTCATGTAGCACAAATGGAAAGGTTTGCAGGGAAACTTGTACCCTGGAACCTCAGTCAGTTTCCTAGTGCCTGTTTGAAGTTCCTGCAGTTTTCACTGTAAAACACAGTTGGAGCTAGTACCTGCCCATATATATGTATAGATTGTAGTTAGCAACTGAAAAGAAAATTTGTGTTCCCAAGAAGCTAGGTGAAGACCGGCTTTCACACACACTTTGCTCTCAGAAATGAGCATGTGGAGAGACGTATGTTCATCCAGCACAATGGGAACGAGTAGCAGGGGAAAATGTTACTCTGGGTTCACAGTCTTTTTCCTAGAGCCGGTTTGAAATTCCTGCAGTTTTCACTCTAAAACCGATTTGGAGCTAGTACCTCCCCACATATAAATATGGAGTGTATTTTGCAACTTAAAAGAAAGTTTGTGATCCCAACAAGCAAGGTGAAGTACTGCTTTCACACACAATTATCTCTCAGACCTGAACATGTGGAAAGACGTTCGTTCACCTAGGACAAATGGACGGTTTACATGAGAAACTTTTACTCTGGTTTCTGAGACAGTTTCCTAGTGCCGGACTAAAGTTCCTGCAGTTTTCACTGTAAAATCCAGTTGGAGCTAGTACCTCCCCATATATAATTAAGGAGTGTAGTTTGCAACTGAAAAGAAACTTTGTGATCCTAAGTAGCTAGGTGAAGTTCGGCATTCACACACACTTATCTCTCAGAACTGAGCAAGTGGAGAGACTTTCGTTCATCCAGCAAAATTGGAACGTTTAGCAGGGGAAAGTGTTACTCCCGGTTCTCAGTCTGTTTCCTAGAGCCGATTTTAAGTTCCTGAAGTTTTAACTGTAAATCCGAGTTGGAGCTAGTACCTCCCCATATATATGTATGGAGTGTTGCTTGCAACTGTAAAGAAACTTTGTGTTCCCAACAAGCTAAGTGAAGGACGGCTTTCACACACACTTACTTCTCAGAACTGAGCATGTGGAGAGACGTTCGTTCACCTAGCACAAATTAAACGTTTTGCAGGAGAAACTGTTTCTCTGGGTTCTGAGTCTGTTTCCTAGTGCCGGGTTGATGTTCCTACAGTTTTCCCTGTAAAACCCAGTTATAGCTAGTACCACCCCATATATATGTATATGAAGTGTAGTTTGCCACTGAAAAAAAATTTGCGTTCTCAAGAAGCTAGGTGAAATATGGCTTTCACACACAATTATCTCTCAGAACTGAGCATGTGGAGAGACGTTCGTTCATGTAGCACAAATGGAAAGGTTTGCAGGGAAACTTGTACCCTGGAACCTCAGTCAGTTTCCTAGTGCCTGTTTGATGTTCCTGCAGTTTTCACTGTAAAACCCAGTTGGAGCTAGTACCTGCCCATATATATGTATAGATTGTAGTTAGCAACTGAAAAGAAACTATGTGTTCCCAAGAAGCTAGGTGAAGAATGGCTTTCACACACACTTTTCTCTCAGAAATGAGCATGTGGAGAGACGTACGTTCATCCAGCACAATGGGAACGGGTAGCAGGGGATAATGTTACTCTGGGTTCACAGTATTTTTCCTAGAGCCGGTTTGAAGTTCCTGCAGTTTTCACTGTAAAACCGATTTGGAGATAGTACCTCCCCACTTATAAATATGGAGTGTATTTTGCAAATTAAAAGAAAGTTTGTGATCCCAACAAGCAAAGTGATGTGCGGCTTTCACACACACTTATCTCTCAGAACTGAGCATGTGGAGTGAATTTCGTCACCTAGGACAAAGGGAACGGTTTACAGGAGAAACATTTACTCTGGGTTCTGAGTCTGTTTCCTAGTGCCGGTTTTAAGTTCCTGCAGTTTTCATTGTAAAACCGAGTTGGAGCTAGTACCTCCCCATATATATTTATGGATTGTTGTTTGCAACTGAAAAGAAACTTTGTTTTCCCACAAGCTAGGTGAAGGAATACATTCACACACACTTATCTCTCAGAAGTTAGCATGTGGATAGACGTTCGTTCATCTAGCACAAATGGAACGGTTTGAAGGGAAAATTTTACTCAGCATTCTCAGTCTGTTTCCTAGTCCCGGATTGAAATTCCTGCTATTTTCACTATAAAACCGATTTGAGCTTGTACCTCCGCATGTATGTGTATGGAGTGTGTTTTGCAACTGAAAAGAAACTTTGTGTTCCCAGCAAGCTAGGTGAAGGACGGCTTTCACACACACTTATTTCTCAGAACTGAGCATGTGGAGAGACTTTCATTCATCTAGCACAAAGGGAACGGGTTGCAGGGGAAACTTTTACTCTGGTTACTAGTGTGTTTCCTAGTGTCCGTTGGAAGTTCCTGCAGTTTTCACTGTAAAATCTGTTTGAGCTAGAACCTCCCCATATATATGAATTGAGTGCATTTGCACTGAAAAGAAACTTTGTTTTCCCAAAAAGCTAGTTGAAGGACGTCTTCCACACACACTTATCTCTCAGAACTGAGCATGTGGAGAGACGTTCATTCATCTAGCACAAAGGGAGCAAGTTGCAGGAAAAAGAATTGTCTGGTTTCTCAATCTGTTTTCTAGTTCCGGTTTGAAGTTCCTGCAGTTTTCACTGTAAACCCGAGTTGGAGCTAGTACATCCCCTTATATATGTATGGATTGTGGTTTGCAAATGAATAGAAACTTTGTTTTCCCAACAAGCTAGGTGAAGGACGGCTTTCACACACACTTATCTCTCAGATCTGAGCATCTGGAGAGACGTATATTCATCTAGCACAAAGGGAACGGGTTGCAGGGGAAACTTTTATTCTGGTTTCTCAGTGTGTTTCCTAGGGTCCGTTGGAGGTTCCTGCAGTTTTCTCTGTAAAACCGAGTTGGAGATAGTACCTACCCATATATATTTATGGAGTGTATTTTGCAACTGAGAAGTATCTTTGTGTTCCCAACAAGCTAGATGAAGGACGGCTTTCACACACACTTATCTCTCAGACCTGAGCATGTGGAGAGACGTTCGTTCACCTAGCACAAATTGAACGGGTTGCATGGGAAACTGTTTCTCTGGGTTCTGAGTCTGTTTCCTAGTGCCGGTTTGAAGTTCCTGCAGTTTACACTGTAAAATCCAGTTGGAGCTAGTACCAACCATATATATGTATGGAGTGTAGATTGCAACTGAAAAGAAACTTTGCGTTCTCAACAAGCTAAGTGAAGGATGGCTTTCACACACAATTATCTCTCAGAACTGAGCATGTGGAGAGACGTTCGTTCATGTAGCACAAAATAAACGGGTTGCAGGGGAAACTTGTTCCCTGGTTTCTCAGTCTGTTTCCTAGTGCCGGTTTGAAGTTCCTGCAGTTTTCAATGTAAACCCGAATTGGAGCTAGTACCTCCCCATATATATGCATGGAGTGTATTTTGCAGCTGAAAAGAATCTTTGTGTTCCCAACAAGCTAGGTGAAGTGCGGCTTTAACACACATATATCTCTCAGAACTGAGCATGTGGAGAGAAGTTCGTTCATCTAGGAAAAAGGGAACGGTTTACAGGAGAAACTTTTATTCTTGGTTCTGCAAATGTTTCCTAGTGCTGTTTTCAAGTTCCTGCAGTTTTCACTGTAAAACCTGTTTGAGCTTGAACCTCCCCATATATATGAATTGAGTGCAGTTGCACTGAAAAAAAACTTTGTTTTCCCAAAAATCTAGTTGAAGGACGTCTTCCACACACACTTATCTCTCAGAACTGAGCATGTGGAGAGACGTTCATTCATCTAGCACAAAGGGAGCAAGTTGCAGGAAAAAGAATTGTCTGGTTTCTCAATCTGTTTTCTAGTTCCGGTTTGAAGTTCCTGCAGTTTTCACTGTAAACCCGAGTTGGAGCTAGTACATCCCCTTATATATGTATGGATTGTGGTTTGCAAATGAATAGAAACTTTGTTTTCCCAACAAGCTAGGTGAAGGACGGCTTTCACACACACTTATCTCTCAGAGCTGAGCATCTGGAGAGACGTATATTCATCTAGCACAAAGGGAACGGGTTGCAGGGGAAACTTTTATTCTGGTTTCTCAGTGTGTTTCCTAGTGTCCGTTGGAGGTTCCTGCAGTTTTCTCTGTAAAACCGAGTTGGAGATAGTACCTACCCATATATATTTATGGAGTGTATTTTGCAACTGAGAAGTATCTTTGTGTTCCCAACAAGCTAGGTGAAGGACGGCTTTCACACACACTTACTTCTCAGAAATGAGCATGTGGAGAGACGTTCGTTCACCTAGCACAAATAAACGGTTTGCAGGAGAAACTGTTTCTCTGGGTTCTGAGTCTGTTTCCTAGTGCCGGGTTGAAGTTCCTACAGTTTTCCCTGTAAAACCCAGTTATAGCTAGTACCACCCCATATATATGTATATGAAGTGTAGTTTGCCACTGAAAAGAAAATTTGCGTTCTCAAGAAGCTAGGTGAAATATGGTTTTCACACACAATTATCTCTCAGACCTGATCATGTGGAGAGACGTTCGTTCACCTAGCACAAAGTGAACGGGTTGCATGGGAAACTGTTTCTCTGGGTTCTGAGTCTGTTTCCTAGTGCCGGTTTGAAGTTCCTGCAGTTTACACTGTAAAATCCAGTTGGAGCTAGTACCAACCATATATATGTATGGAATGTAGATTGCAACTGAAAAGAAAGTTTGCGTTCTCAACAAGCTAAGTGAAGGATGGCTTTCACACACAATTATCTCTCAGAACTGAGCATGTGGTGAGACGTTCGTTCATGTAGCACAAAATAAACGGGTTGCAGGGGAAACTTGTTCCCTGGTTTCTCAGTCTGTTTCCTAGTGCCGGTTTGAAGTTCCTGCAGTTTTCAATGTAAACCCGAGTTGGAGCTAGTACCTCCCCATATATATGCATGGAGTGTATTTTGCAACTGAAAAGAATCTTTGTGTTCCCAACAAGCTAGGTGAAGTGCGGCTTTAACACACATATATCTCTCAGAACTGAGCATGTGGAGAGAAGTTCGTTCATCTAGGAAAAAGGGAACGGTTTACAGGAGAAACTTTTACTCTTGGTTCTGCGAATGTTTCCTAGTGCTGTTTTCAAGTTCCTGCAGTTTTCACTGTAAAACCTGTTTGAGCTAGAACCTCCCCATATATATGAATTGAGTGCAGTTGCAACTGAAAAGAAACTTTGTTTTCCCAAAAAGCTAGTTGAAGGACGTCTTCCACACACACTTATCTCTCAGAACTGAGCATGTGGAGAGACGTTCATTCATATAGCACAAAGGGAGCAAGTTGCAGGAAAAAGAATTGTCTGGTTTCTCAATCTGTTTTCTAGTTCCGGTTTGAAGTTCCTGCAGTTTTCACTGTAAACCCGAGTTGGAGCTAGTACATCCCCTTATATATGTATGGATTGTGGTTTGCAAATGAATAGAAACTTTGTTTTCCCAACAAGCTAGGTGAAGGACGGCTTTCACACACACTTATCTCTCAGATCTGAGCATCTGGAGAGACGTATATTCATCTAGCACAAAGGGAACGGGTTGCAGGGGAAACTTTTATTCTGGTTTCTCAGTGTGTTTCCTAGTGTCCGTTGGAGGTTCCTGCAGTTTTCTCTGTAAAACCGAGTTGGAGATAGTACCTACCCATATATATTTATGGAGTGTATTTTGCAACTGAGAAGTATCTTTGTGTTCCCAACAAGCTAGGTGAAGGACGGCTTTCACACACACTTATCTCTCAGAACTGAGCATGTGGAGAGACGTTCGTTCACCTAGCACAAATAAACGGTTTGCAGGAGAAACTGTTTCTCTGGGTTCTGAGTCTGTTTCCTAGTGCCGGGTTGAAGTTCCTACAGTTTTCCCTGTAAAACCCAGTTATAGCTAGTACCACCCCATATATATGTATATGAAGTGTAGTTTGCCACTGAAAAGATAATTTGCGTTCTCAAGAAGCTAGGTGAAATATGGCTTTCACACACACTTATCTCTCAGAACTGAGCATGTGGAGAGACGTTCGTTCATGTAGCACAAATGGAAAGGTTTGCAGGGAAACTTGTACCCTGGAACCTCAGTCAGTTTCCTAGTGCCTGTTTGAAGTTCCTGCAGTTTTCACTGTAAAACCCAGTTGGAGCTAGTACCTGCCCATATATATGTATAGATTGTAGTTAGCAACTGAAAAGAAACTTTGTGTTCCCAAGAAGCTAGGTGAAGAATGGCTTTCACACACACTTTTCTCTCAGAAATGAGCATGTGGAGAGACGTATGTTCATCCAGCACAATGGGAACGGGTAGCAGGGAAAATGTTACTCTGGGTTCACAGTCTTTTTCCTAGAGCCGGTTTGAAGTTCCTGCATTTTTCACTGTAAAACCGATTTGGAGCTAGTACCTCCCCACATATAAATATGGAGTGTATTTTGCAACTTAAAAGAAAGTTTGTGATCCCAACAAGCAAGGTGAAGTGCGGCTTACACACACAATTATCTCTCAGACCTGAGCATGTGGAAAGACGTTCGTTCACCTAGGACAAATGGACGGTTTACATGAGAAACTTTTACTCTGGGTTCTGAGACTGTTTCCTAGTGCCGGACTGAAGTTCCTGCAGTTTTCACTGTAAAATCCAGTTGGAGCTAGTACCTCCCCATATATAAGTAAGGAGTGTAGTTTGCAACTGAAAAGAAACTTTGTGTTCCTAAGTAGCTAGGTGAAGTTTGGCATTCACACACACTTATCTCTCACAACTGAGCAAATGGAGAAACGTTCGTTCATCCAGCAAAATTGGAACGTTTAGCAGGGGAAAGTGTTACTCCCGGTTCTCAGTCTGTTTCCTAGAGCCGATTTGAAGTTCCTGTAGTTTTAACTGTAAATCCGTGTTGGAGCTTGTACCTCCCCATATATATGTATGGAGTGTTGTTTGCAACTGAAAAGAAACTTTGTCTTCCCAACAAGCTAGGTGAAGGGGGGCTTTCACACACACTTATCTCTCAGAACTGAGCATGTGGAGAGACGTTCGTTCATGTAGCACAAATGGAAAGGTTTGCAGGGAAACTTGTACCCTGGAACCTCAGTCAGTTTCCTAGTGCCTGTTTGAAGTTCCTGCAGTTTTCACTGTAAAACCCAGTTGGAGCTAGTACCTGCCCATATATATGTATAGATTGTAGTTAGCAACTGAAAAGAAACTTTGTGTTCCCAAGAAGCTAGGTGAAGAAAGGCTTTCACACACACTTTTCTCTCAGAAATGAGCATGTGGAGAGACGTACGTTCATCCAGCACAATGGGAACGGGTAGCAGGGGAAAATGTAACTCTGGGTTCACAGTCTTTTTCCTAGAGCCGGTTTGAAGTTCCTGCATTTTTCACTGTAAAACCGATTTGGAGCTAGTACCTCCCCACATATAAATATGGAGTGTATTTTGCAACTTAAAAGAAAGTTTGTGATCCCAACAAGCAAGGTGAAGTGCGGCTTACACACACAATTATCTCTCAGACCTGAGCATGTGGAAAGACGTTCGTTCACCCAGGACAAATGGATGGTATACATGAGAAACTTTTACTCTGGGTTCTGAGACTGTTTCCTAGTGCTGGACTGAAGTTCCTACAGTTTTCACTGTAAAATCCATTTGGAGCTAGTACCTCCCCATATATAAGTAAGGAGTGTAGTTTGCAACTGAAAAGAAACTTTGTGTTCCTAAGTAGCTAGGTGAAGTTCGGCATTCACACACACTTATCTCTCAGAACTGAGCAAGTGGAGAAACGTTCGTTCATCCAGCAAAATTGGAACGTTTACCAGGGGAAAGTGTTTCTCCCGGTTCTCAGTCTATTTCCTAGAGCCGATTTGAAGTTCCTGCAGTTTTAACTGTAAATCCGTGTTGGAGCTTGTACCTCCCCATATATATGTATGGAGTGTTGTTTGCAACTGAAAAGAAAGTTTGTGTTCCCAACAAGCTTGTTGAAGGGCGGCTTTCACACACACTTATCTCTCAGAACTGAGCATGTGGAGAGACGTTCGTTCATGTAGCACAAATGGAAAGGTTTGCAGGGAAACTTGTACCCTGGAACCTCAGTCAGTTTCCTAGTGCCTGTTTGAAGTTCCTGCAGTTTTCACTGTAAAACCCAGTTGGAGCTAGTACCTGCCCATATATATGTATAGATTGTAGTTAGCAACTGAATAGAAACTTTGTGTTCCCAAGAAGCTAGGTGAAGAACGGCTTTCACACACACTTTTCTCTCAGAAATGAGCATGTGGAGAGACGTACGTTCATCCAGCACAATGGGAACGGGTAGCAGGGGAAAATGTTACTCTGGGTTCACAGTATTTTTCCTAGAGCCGGTTTGAAGTTCCTGCAGTTTTCACTGTAAAACCGATTTGGAGCTAGTACCTCCCCACATATAAATATGGAGTGTATTTTGCAACTTAAAAGAAAGTTTGTTATCCCAACAAGCAAGGTGAAGTGCGGCTTTCACACACACTTATCTCTCAGAACTGAGCATGTGGAGTGAAGTTCGTCACCTAGGACAAAGGGAACAGTTTACAGGAGAAACTTTTACTCTTGGTTCTGCGAATGTTTCCTAGTGCTGTTTTCAAGTTCCTGCAGTTTTCACTGTAAAACCTGTTTGAGCTAGAACCTCCCCATATATATGAATTGAGTGCAGTTGCAACTGAAAAGAAACTTTGTTTTCCCAAAAAGCTAGTTGAAGGACGTCTTCCACACACACTTATCTCTCAGAACTGAGCATGTGGAGAGACGTTCATTCATCTAGCACAAAGGGAGCAAGTTGCAGGAAAAAGAATTGTCTGGTTTCTCAATCTGTTTTCTAGTTCCGGTTTGAAGTTCCTGCAGTTTTCTCTGTAAACCCGAGTTGGAGCTAGTACATCCCCTTATATATGTATGGATTGTGGTTTGCAAATGAATAGAAACTTTGTTTTCCCAACAAGCTAGGTGAAGGACGGCTTTCACACACACTTATCTCTCAGAGCTGAGCATCTGGAGAGACGTATATTCATCTAGCACAAAGGGAACGGGTTGCAGGGGAAACTTTTATTCTGGTTTCTCAGTGTGTTTCCTAGTGTCCGTTGGAGGTTCCTGCAGTTTTCTCTGTAAAACCGAGTTGGAGATAGTACCTACCCATATATATTTATGGAGTGTATTTTTCAACTGAGAAGTATCTTTGTGTTCCCAACAAGCTAGGTGAAGGACGGCTTTCACACACACTTACTTCTCAGAAATGAGCATGTGGAGAGACGTTCGTTCACCTAGCACAAATAAACGGTTTGCAGGAGAAACTGTTTCTCTGGGTTCTGAGTCTGTTTCCTAGTGCCGGGTTGAAGTTCCTACAGTTTTCCCTGTAAAACCCAGTTATAGCTAGTACCACCCCATATATATGTATATGAAGTGTAGTTTGCAACTGAAAAGAAAATTTGCGTTCTCAAGAAGCTAGGTGAAATATGGTTTTCACACACAATTATCTCTCAGACCTGATCATGTGGAGAGACGTTCGTTCACCTAGCACAAAGTGAACGGGTTGCATGGGAAACTGTTTCTCTGGGTTCTGAGTCTGTTTCCTAGTGCCGGTTTGAAGTTCCTGCAGTTTACACTGTAAAATCCAGTTGGAGCTAGTACCAACCATATATATGTATGGAATGTAGATTGCAACTGAAAAGAAACTTTGCGTTCTCAACAAGCTAAGTGAAGGATGGCTTTCACACACAATTATCTCTCAGAACTGAGCATGTGGTGAGACGTTCGTTCATGTAGCACAAAATAAACGGGTTGCAGGGGAAACTTGTTCCCTGGTTTCTCAGTCTGTTTCCTAGTGCCGGTTTGAAGTTCCTGCAGTTTTCAATGTAAACCCGAGTTGGAGCTAGTACCTCCCCATATATATGCATGGAGTGTATTTTGCAACTGAAAAGAATCTTTGTGTTCCCAACAAGCTAGGTGAAGTGCGGCTTTAACACACATATATCTCTCAGAACTGAGCATGTGGAGAGAAGTTCGTTCATCTAGGAAAAAGGGAACGGTTTACAGGAGAAACTTTTACTCTTGGTTCTGCGAATGTTTCCTAGTGCTGTTTTCAAGTTCCTGCAGTTTTCACTGTAAAACCTGTTTGAGCTAGAACCTCCCCATATATATGAATTGAGTGCAGTTGCAACTGAAAAGAAACTTTGTTTTCCCAAAAAGCTAGTTGAAGGACGTCTTCCACACACACTTATCTCTCAGAACTGAGCATGTGGAGAGACGTTCATTCATCTAGCACAAAGGGAGCAAGTTGCAGGAAAAAGAATTGTCTGGTTTCTCAATCTGTTTTCTAGTTCCGGTTTGAAGTTCCTGCAGTTTTCACTGTAAACCCGAGTTGGAGCTAGTACATCCCCTTATATATGTATGGATTGTGGTTTGCAAATGAATAGAAACTTTGTTTTCCCAACAAGCTAGGTGAAGGACGGCTTTCACACACACTTATCTCTCAGATCTGAGCATCTGGAGAGACGTATATTCATCTAGCACAAAGGGAACGGGTTGCAGGGGAAACTTTTATTCTGGTTTCTCAGTGTGTTTCCTAGTGTCCGTTGGAGGTTCCTGCAGTTTTCTCTGTAAAACCGAGTTGGAGATAGTACCTACCCATATATATTTATGGAGTGTATTTTGCAACTGAGAAGTATCTTTGTGTTCCCAACAAGCTAGGTGAAGGACGGCTTTCACACACACTTATCTCTCAGAACTGAGCATGTGGAGAGACGTTCGTTCACCTAGCACAAATAAACGGTTTGCAGGAGAAACTGTTTCTCTGGGTTCTGAGTCTGTTTCCTAGTGCCGGGTTGAAGTTCCTACAGTTTTCCCTGTAAAACCCAGTTATAGCTAGTACCACCCCATATATATGTATATGAAGTGTAGTTTGCCACTGAAAAGAAAATTTGCGTTCTCAAGAAGCTAGGTGAAATATGGCTTTCACACACACTTATCTCTCAGAAATGAGCATGTGGAGAGACGTACATTCATCCAGCACAATGGGAACGGGTAGCAGGGGAAAATGTAACTCTGGGTTCACAGTCTTTTTCCTAGAGCCGGTTTGAAGTTCCTGCAGTTTTCACTGTAAAACCGATTTGGAGCTAGTACCTCCCCACATATAAATATGGAGTGTATTTTGCAACTTAAAAGAAAGTTTGTGATCCCAACAAGCAAGGTGAAGTGCGGCTTACACACACAATTATCTCTCAGACCTGAGCATGTGGAAAGACGTTCGTTCACCTAGGACAAATGGATGGTATACATGAGAAACTTTTACTCTGGGTTCTGAGACTGTTTCCTAGTGCCGGACTGAAGTTCCTGCAGTTTTCACTGTAAAATCCATTTGGAGCTAGTACCTCCCCATATATAAGTAAGGAGTGTAGTTTGCAACTGAAAAGAAACTTTGTGTTCCTAAGTAGCTATGTGAAGTTCGGCATTCACACACACTTATCTCTCAGAACTGAGCAAGTGGAGAAACGTTCGTTCATCCAGCAAAATTGGAACGTTTACCAGGGGAAAGTGTTACTCCCGGTTCTCAGTCTGTTTCCTAGAGCCGATTTGAAGTTCCTGCAGTTTTAACTGTAAATCCGTGTTGGAGCTAGTACCTCCCCATATATATGTATGGAGTGTTGTTTGCAACTGAAAAGAAACTTTGTGTTCCCAACAATCTTTTTGAAGGGCGGCTTTCACACACACTTATCTCTCAGAATTGAGCATGTGGAGAGACGTTCGTTCATGTAGCACAAATGGAAAGGTTTGCAGGGAAACTTGTACCCTGGAACCTCAGTCAGTTTCCTAGTGCCTGTTTGAAGTTCCTGCAGTTTTCACTGTAAAACCCAGTTGGAGCTAGTACCTGCCCATATATATGTATAGATTGTAGTTAGCAACTGAATAGAAACTTTGTGTTCCCAAGAAGCTAGGTGAAGAACGGCATTCACACACACTTTTCTCTCAGAAATGAGCATGTGGAGAGACGTACGTTCATCCAGCACAATGGGAACGGGTAGCAGGGGAAAATGTTACTCTGGGTTCACAGTATTTTTCCTAGAGCCGGTTTGAAGTTCCTGCAGTTTTCACTGTAAAACCGATTTGGAGCTAGTACCTCCCCACATATAAATATGGAGTGTATTTTGCAACTTAAAAGAAAGTTTGTGATCCCAACAAGCAAGGTGAAGTGCGGCTTTCACACACACTTATCTCTCAGAACTGAGCATGTGGAGTGAAGTTCGTCACCTAGGACAAAAGGAACGGTTTACAGGAGAAACATTTACTCTGGGTTCTGAGTCTGTTTCCTAGTGCCGGTTTTAAGTTCCTGCAGTTTTCATTGTAAAACCGAGTTGGAGCTAGTACCTCCCCATATATATTTATGGATTGTTGTTTGCAACTGAAAAGAAACTTTGTTTTCCCAACAAGCTAGGTGAAGGAATACATTCACACACACTTATCTCTCAGAAGTGAGCATGTGGATAGACGTTCGTTCAACTAGCACAAATGGAACGGTTTGAAGGGAAAATTTTACTCAGCATTCTCAGTCTGTTTCCTAGTCCCGGATTGAAATTCCTGCTATTTTCACTATAAAACCGATTTGAGCTTGTACCTCCGCATGTATGTGTATGGAGTGTGTTTTGCAACTGAAAAGAAACTTTGTGTTCCCAGCAAGCTAGGTGAAGGACGTCTTCCACACACACTTATCTCTCAGATCTGAGCATGTGTAGAGACGTTCATTCATCTAGCACAAAGGGAGCAAGTTGCAGGAAAAAAAATTGTCTGGTTTCTCAATCTGTTTTCTAGTTCCGGTTTGAAGTTCCTGCAGTTTTCACTGTAAACCCGAGTTGGAGCTAGTACATCCCCTTATATATGTATGGATTGTGGTTTGCAAATGAATAGAAACTTTGTTTTCCCAACAATCTAGGTGAAGGACGGCTTTCACACACACTTATCTCTCAGATCTGAGCATCTGGAGAGACGTATATTCATCTAGCACAAAGGGATCGGGTTGCAGGGGAAACTTTTATTCTGGTTTCTCAGCGTGTTTCCTAGTGTCCGTTGGAGGTTCCTGCAGTTTTCTCTGTAAAACCGAGTTGGAGATAGTACCTACCCATATATATTTATGGAGTGTATTTTGCAACTGAGAAGTATCTTTGTGTTCCCAACAAGCTAGGTGAAGGACGGCTTTCACACACACTTACTTCTCAGAACTGAGCATGTGGAGAGACGTTCGTTCACCTAGCACAAATAAACGGTTTGCAGGAGAAACTGTTTCTCTGGGTTCTGAGTCTGTTTCCTAGTGCCGGGTTGAAGTTCCTACAGTTTTCCCTGTAAAACCCAGTTATAGCTAGTACCACCCCATATATATGTATATGAAGTGTAGTTTGCCACTGAAAAGAAAATTTGCGTTCTCAAGAATCTAGGTGAAATATGGCTTTCACACACAATTATCTCTCAGAACTGAGCATGTGGAGAGACGTTCGTTCATGTAGCACAAATGGAAAGGTTTGCAGTGAAACTTGTACCCTGGAACCTCAGTCAGTTTCCTAGTGCCTGTTTGAAGTTCCTGCAGTTTTCACTGTAAAACCCAGTTGGAGCTAGTACCTGCCCATATATATGTATAGATTGTAGTTAGCAACTGAAAAGAAACTTTGTGTTCCCAAGAAGCTAGGTGAAGAATGGCTTTCACACACACTTTTCTCTCAGAAATGAGCATGTGGAGAGACGTACGTTCATCCAGCACAATGGGAACGGGTAGCAGGGGAAAATGTTACTCTGGGTTCACAGTCTTTTTCCTAGAGCCGGTTTGAAGTTCCTGCATTTTTCACTGTAAAACCGATTTGGAGCTAGTACCTCCCCACATATAAATATGGAGTGTATTTTGCAACTTAAAAGAAAGTTTGTGATCCCAACAAGCAAGGTGAAGTGCGGCTTACACACACAATTATCTCTCAGACCTGAGCATGTTGAAAGACGTTCATTCACGTAGGACAAATGGACGGTTTACATGAGAAACTTTTACTCTGGGTTCTGAGACTGTTTCCTAGTGCCGGACTGAAGTTCCTGCAGTTTTCACAGTAAAATCCAGTTGGAGCTAGTACCTCCCCATATATAAGTAAGGAGTGTAGTTTACAACTGAAAAGAATCTTTGTGTTCCTAAGTAGCTAGGTGAAGTTCGGCATTCACACACACTTATCTCTCAGAACTGAGCAAGTGGAGAGACGTTCGTTCATCCAGCAAAATTGGAACGTTTAGCAGGGGAAAGTGTTACTCCCGGTTCTCAGTCTGTTTCCTAGAGCCGATTTGAAGTTCCTGCAGTTTTAACTGTAAATCCGTGTTGGAGCTAGTACCTCCCCATATATATGTATGGAGTGTTGTTTGCAACTGAAAAGAAACTTTGTGTTCCCAACAAGCTAGGTGAAGGGCGGCTTTCACACACACTTATCTCTCAGAACTGAGCATGTGGAGTGAAGTTCGTCACCTTGGACAAAGGGAACGATTTACAGGAGAAACTTTTACTCTGGGTTCTGAGTCTGTTTCCTAGTGCCGGTTTGAAGTTCCTGCAGATTTCATTGTAAAACCGAGTTGGAGCTACTACCTTCCCATATATATTTATGGATTGTTGTTGGCAACTGAAAAGAAAATTTGTTTTCCCCACAAGCTAGGTGAAGGAATACTTTCACACACACTTATCTCTCAGAAGTGAGCATGTGGATAGACGTTCGTTCATGTAGCACAAATGGAACGGTTTGAAGAGAAAATTTTACTCAGCATTCTCAGTCTGCTTCCTAGACCCGGATTGAAATTCCTGCTATTTTCACTATAAAACCTATTTGAGCTTGTATCTCCGCATGTATATGTATGGAGTTTGTTTTGCAACTGAAAAGAAACTTTGTATTCCCAGCAAGCTAGGTGAAGGACGGCTTTCACACACACTTATTTCTCAGAACTGAGCATGTGGAGAGACGTTCATTCATCTAGCACAAAGGGAAAGGGTTGCAGGGGAAACTTTTACTCTGGTTCCTAGTGTGTTTCCTAGTGTCCGTTGGAAGTTCCTGCAGTTTTCTCTGTAAATCCGAGTTGGAGCTAGTACCTACTCATATATATTTATGGAGTGTAGTTTGCAAATGAGAAGTATCTTTTTGTTCCCAACAAGCTAGGTGAAGGACGGCTTTCACACACACTTAACTCTCAGACCTGAGCATGTGGAGAGACCTTCGTTCACCTAGCACAAAATGAACGGGTGGCAAGAGAAACTGTTTCTCTGGGTTCTGAGTCTGTTTCCTAGTGCCGGTTTGAAGTTCCTGCAGTTTACACTGTAAAACCCATTTGGAGCTAGTACCAACCATATATATGTATGGAGTGTAGATTGCAACTGAAAAGAAACTTTGCGTTCTCAACAAGCTAATTGAAGGATGGCTTTCACACACAATTATCTCTCAGAACTGAGCATGTGGAGAGACGTTCGTTCATGTAGAAAAAAGGGAACGGGTTGCAGGGGAAAATTGTATCCTGGTTTCTCAGTGTGTTTCCTAGTGCCGGTTTGAAGTTCCTGCAGTTTTCACTGTAAAACCGAGTTGGAGCTAGTACCTCCCCATATATATGTATGGAGTGTGTTTTTCAACTGAAAATAATCTTTGTGTTCCCAACAAGCTAGGTGAAGTGCGGCTTTCACACACAGTTATCTCTCAGAACTGATCATGTGGAGAGACGTTCGTTCATCTAGGACAAATTGAACGGTTTACAGGAGAAACATTTACTCTTGGTTCTGAGAAAGTTTCCTAGTGCCGTTTTCAAGTTCCTGCAGTTTTCACTGTAAAACCTGTTTGAGCTAGTACCTCCCGATATATTTGTTTGCAGTGCAGTTTGCAACTGAAAGAAACTTTGTGTTCCCAACAAGCTAGGTGAAGGACGGCTTTCACACACACTTATCTCTCAGAACTGATTCTGTGGAGAGACGTTCATTCATCTAGCAAAAAGGGAAAAATTTGCAGGAAAAAGTATTGTCTGGTTTCTCAATCAGTTTTCTAGTGCCGGTTTGAAGTTTCTGCAGTTTTCACTGTAAACCCGAGTTGGAGCTAGTACATCCCCTTATATATGTATGGATTGTGGTTTGCAACTGAATAGAAACTTTGTGTTTCCAGCAAGCTAGGTAAAGGACGGCTTTCACACAAACTTATCTCTCAGATCTGAGCATCTGGATAGACATTCATTCATCTAGCACAAAGGGAACGGGTAGCAGTGGAAACTTTTACTCTGGTTTATCAGTGTGTTTCCTAGTGTCCGTTGGAAGTTCCTGCAGTTTTCTCTGTAAAACCGAGTTGGAACTTGTACCTACCCATATATATTTATGGAATGTAGTTTGCAACTGAGAAGTATCTTTGTGTTCCCAACAAGCTAGGTGAAGGACGGCTTTCACAAACACTTTTTTCTCAGAATTGAGCATGTGGAGAGACGTTCGTTCACCTAGCACAAAGTGAACGGTTTGCAGGAAAACTGTTTCTCTGGGTTCTGTGTCTGTTTCCTAGTGCCGGTTTGACGTTACTACAGTTTTCACTGTAGAACACCGTTGGAGCTAGTACCACCCCATATATATGTATGGAGTGTAGTTTCCAACTGAAAAGAAACTTTGTGTTCTCAACAAGCTAGGTGAAGGATGGCTTTCACACACACTTATCTCTCCGAACTGAGCATGTGGAGAGACTTTCGTTCACCTAGGAGAAAGGGACGTTTTACAGCAGAAATTTTACTCTGGGTTCTGAGACTGTTCCAAGTGCCGGATTGAAGTTCCTGCAGTTTTTACTGTAAAACAGAGTTGGAACTAGTATCTCCCCATGTATATGTATGGAGTGTAGTTTGCAACTGACAAGAAAGTATGTGTTCCCATCAAGCTAGGTGAAGGACGGCTTTCACACACACTTATCTCTCAGAACTGAGCCTGTGGAGAGACGTTCATTCATCTAGAAAAATGGAGAAGTTTGCAGGAAAAAGTATTGTCTGGTTTCTCAATCTGTTTTCTATTGCCGGTTTGAAGTTCCTGCAGTTTTCACTGTAAACCCGAGTTGGAGCTAGTACATCCCCTTATATATGTATGGACTGTAGTTTGCAACTTAAAAGAAAATTTGTGTTCCCAACATGCTAGTTAAAGTTCGGCTTTCACACACATTTATCTCTCAGATCTGAGCATCTGGAGAGTCGTTCATTCATCAAGCACATAGGGAACGGTTTGCAGGGGTAACTTTTACTCTGGTTTCTCAGTGTGTTTCCTAGTGTCCGATGGAAGTTATTGCAGTTTTCTCTGTAAAACCGAGTTGGAGCTAGTACCTACCCATATATATTTATGGAGTGTAGTTTGCAACTCAGAAGTATCTTTGTGTTCCCTACAAGCTAGTTGAAGGACGGCTTTCACACACACTTATCACTCAGAATTGAGCATGTGGAGAAGCGTTCGTTCACCTAGCAAAAAATGAACGGGTTGCAGGAGAAACTGTTTCTCTGTGTTCTGAGTCTGTTTCCTAGTGCCGGTTTGAAGTTCCTGCACTTTTCACTGTAAAACCCAGTTGGAGCTAGCACCACCCCATATATATTTATGGAGTGTAATTTGCAACTGAAAAGAAACTTTGCGTTCTCAACAAGCTAGGTGAAAGATGGCTTTCACACACACTTATCTCTCAGAAATGAGCAAGTGGAGAGACTTTCGTTCATCCAGCTCAATGGGAACGGGTAGCAGTTGAAAGTGTTACTCCGGGTTCTCAGTCTTTTTCCCTTGTGCTGGTTTGAAGTTCCTGCAGTTTTCACTGTAAAACATAGTTGGAGCTAGTACCTCCCCATATATATGTATGGAGTGTATTTTGCAACTGAAAAGAATCTTTGTGTTCCCAACAAGCTAGGTGAAGTACGGATTTCACACACAGTTATCTCTCAGAACTGAGCATGTGGAGAGACTTTCGTTCATCTAGGACAAAGGGAACGGTTTACAGGAGAAACTTTTACTCTTGGTTCTGAGAATGTTTCCTAGTGCCGTTTTAAATTTCCTGCAGTTTTCACTGTAAAACCTGTTTGAGCTAGTGCCTCCCGATATATATGTATGGATTGCAGTTTGCAACTGAAAAGAAACTTTTTGTTCCCAACCAGCTAGGTGAAGGACGGCTTTCACACACAATTATCTCTCAGAACTGAGCATGTTGAGAGACGTTCATTCATCTAGCACAAAGGGAGAAGTTTGCAGGAAAAAGTATTTTCTGGTTTCTCTATGTGTTTTCTAGTGCCGATTTGAAGTTCCTGCAGTTTTCACTTTAAACCCGAGTTGGAGCTAGTACATCCCCTTATATATGTATGGATTGTTGTTTGCAACTGAATAGAAACTTTGTGTTCCCAACAAGCTAGGTGAAGGACGGCTTTCACACAAACTTATCTCTCAGAACTGAACATCTGGAGAGACGTTCATTCATCTAGCACAAATGGAACTTGTTGCCTTGGAAACTTTTACTCTGGTTTCTCAGTGTGTTTCCTAGTGTCCGTTGGAAGTTCCCGCAGTTTTCTCTGTAAAACCGAGTTGGAATTTGTACCTACCCATATATATTTATGGAGTGTAGTTTGCAAATGAGAAGTATCTTTGTGTTCCCAACAATCTAGGTGAAGGACGGCTTTCACAAACACTTTTCTCTCAGAATTGAGCATGTGGAGAGACGTTCGTTCACCTAGCACAAAGTGAACTGGTTGCAGGAAAACTGTTTCTCTGGGTTCTGAGTCTGTTTCTTATTGCCGTTTTGACGTTCCTGCAGTTTTCACTGTAGAACCCAGTTGGAGCTTGTACCACCCCATATATATGTATGGAGTGTAGTTTCCAACTGAAAAGAAACTTTGTGTTCTCAACAAGCTGGGTGAAGTTTGGCTTTCACACACACATATCTCTCAGAACTGAGCATGTGGAGAGACTTTCGTTCACTTAGGAGAAAGGGACGTTTTACAGGAGAAACTTTTACTCTGTTTCTGAGACTGTTTCCAAGTGCCGGATTGAATTTCCTGCAGTTTTTACTGTAAAACCGAGTTGGAACAAGTACCTCCCCATATATATGTATGGAGTGTAGTTAGCAACTGGAAAGATACTTTGTGTTCCCTACAAGCTTGGTGATATACAGCATTAACACACAGTTATCTCTCAGAACTGATCATGTGGAGAGACGTTAAATCATCTAGCACAAACGGAGCGGTTTGCAGGGGAAAGTACTTTCTGGTTTCTTAATCTGTTTTCTAGTGCCGGTTTGATGTTCCTGCAGTTTTCACCGTAAACCAGTGTTGAAGCTAGTACATCCCCTTATATATGTATGGATTGTGTTTTGCAACTTAATAGAAACTTTGTGTTCCCAACATGCTAGTTGAAGTTCAGCTTTCACACACATTTATCTCTCAGATCTGAGCATTTGGGGAGTCGTTCATTCATCAAGCACAAAGGGAATGGTTTGCAGGTGAAACATTTTCTCTGGTTTCTCAGTGTGTTCCTAGTGTCCGTTGGAAGTTATTACAGTTTTCTCTGTAAAACCGAGTTGGAGCTAGTACCTACCCATATATATTTATGGAGTGTAGTTTGCAACTGAGAAGTATCTTTGTGTTCCATTCTAGCTAGTTGAAGGACGGCTTTCACACACACTTATCACTCAGAATTGAGCATGTGGAGAGACGTTCGTTCACCTAGCAAAAAATGAACGGGTTGCAGGAGAAACTGTTTCTCTATGTTCTGAGTCAGTTTCCTAGTGCCGGTTTGAAGTTCCTGCAGTTTTCACTGTAAAACCCATTTGGAGCTAGTACCTCCCCATATATAATTAAGGAGTGTAGTTTGCCACTGTAAAGTAACTTTGTGTTTTCAAGTAGCTAGGTGAAGGACGGCTTTCACACACACTTTTCTCTCAGAAATGAGCAAGTGGAGAGACTTTCGTTCATCCAGCACAATGTGAACGGGTAGCAGTGGAAAGTGTTACTCCGGGTTCTCAGTCTGTTTCCTAGAGCTGGTTTGAAGTTCCTGCAATTTTCACTGTAAATCCGAGTTGGAGCTAGTACCTCCCCATATATATATATGGAGTGTAGTTTGCAACTGAAAAGTAACATTGTGTTCCCAACAAGCTAGTTGAAGGGCGGCTTTAACACACACTTATCTCTCAGAACTGAGCATGTGGAGAGACGTTCGTTCACCTTGGACAAAGGGAACGGTTTACAGGAGAAACTTTAATTCTGGGTTCTGAGACTGTTTCCTAGTGCTGGTTTGAAGTTCCTGCAGTTTTCTTTGTAAAACCGAGTTGGAGCTAATACCTCCTCATATATATTTATTGATTGTAGTTTGCAACTGAAAAGAAACTTTGCTTTCCCAACAAGCTTGGTTAAGTACGGCTTTCACACACACTTATCTCTCAGAAGTGAGCATGTGGAGAGACGTTCGTTCACCTTGGACAAAGGGAACGGTTTACAGGATAAACTTTAATTCTGGGTTCTGAGACTGTTTCCTAGTGCCGGTTTGAAGTTCCTGCAGTTTTCTTTGTAAAACCGATTTGGAGCTAATACTTCCTCATATATATTTATGGATTGTAGTTTGCAACTGAAAAGAAATTTTGCTTTCCCAACAAGCTAGGTTAAGGACGGCTTTCACACACACTTATCTCTCAGAAGTGAGCATTTGGATAGACCTTCGTTCATCTAGCACAAAGGGAAGAGTTTGAAGAGAAAATTTTACACAGCATTCTCAGTCTGTTTCCTAGTCCCGGATTGAAATTCCTGCTATTTTCACTGTAAAACCGATTTGAGATTGTACCTCCACATGTATATGTATGGAGTGTGTTTTGCAACTGAAAAGAAACTTTGGGTTCCCAGCAAGCTAGGTGAAGGACGGCTTTCACACACACTTATCTCTCAGAACTGAGATTGTGGAGAGATTTTCGTTCACGTAGCACAAAGTAAACGGGTTGCAGGAGAAACTTTTTCTTTGATTTCTCAATCTGTTTCCTACTGCAAGTGTGAAGTTCCTGCAGTTTTCACTTTAAAAAAGGGTTGGAGCTATTACTTCCCCATATATATGTATGGATGTAGTTTGCAACTGAATAGAAACTTTGCGTTCTCAACAAGCTTGGTGAAGGATGGCTTTCACACACTATTATCTCTCAGAAATTAGCATGTGGAGAGACGTTCGTTCATGTAGCACAAAGGGAACGGGTTGCAGGGGAAACTTGTAACCTGGTTTTTCAGTCAGTTTCCTAGTGCCGGTTTGAAGTTCCTGCAGTTTTCACTTAAAACCCAGTTGGAGATGGTACCTGCCCATATGTATGTATGGAGTGTTTTTTACTACTGAAAAGAAACTTTGTGTTCCCAAGTAGCTAGGTGAAGTACGGCTTTCACACACACTTATCTCTCAGAACTGAGCATGTGGATAGACGTTCGTTCATCCAGCACAATTGGAACGGGTATCAGGGGAAACTGTTACTCTGGGTTCTCAGTCTGTTTCCTAGAGCCGGTTTGAATTTCCTGCAGTTTTCACTTTAAAACCGAGTTGGAGCTTGTACCTCCCCATATAAATTTATGGAGTGTAATTTGCAACTGAAAAGAAACTTTGTGTTCCCAACAAGCTAGGTGAAGGACGGCTTTCACACACACTTATCTCTCAGAAATGAGCATGTGGATAGACTTTCGTTCATGTAGCACAAATGGAAAGGTTTGCAGGGAAACTTGTACCCTGGAACCTCAGTCAGTTTCCTAGTGCCTGTTTGAAGTTCCTGCAGTTTTCACTGTAAAACCTAGATGGAGCTAGTACCTGCCCATATATATGTATAGATTGTAGTTAGCAACTGAAAAGAAACTTTGTGTTCCCAAGAAGCTAGGTGAAGAACGGCTTTCACACACACTTTTCTCTCAGAAATGAGCATGTGGAGAGACGTACGTTCATCCAGCACAATGGGAACGGGTAGCAGGGGATAATGTTACTCTGGGTTCACAGTCTTTTTCCTAGAGCCGGTTTGAAGTTCCTGCAGTTTTCACTGTAAAACCGATTTGGAGCTAGTACCTCCCCACATATAAATATGGAGTGTATTTTGCAACTTAAAAGAAACTTTGTGATCCCAACAAGCAAGGTGAAGTGCGGCTTTCACACAAAATTATCTCTCAGACCTGAGCATGTGGAAAGACTTTCGTTCACCTAGGACAAATGGACGGTTTACATGAGAAACTTTTACTCTGGGTTCTGAGACTGTTTCCTAGTGCCGGACTGAAATTCCTGCAGTTTTCACAGTAAAATCCAGTTGGAGCTAGTACCTCCCCATATATAAAGTAAGGAGTGTAGTTTACAACTGAAAAGAATCTTTGTGTTCCTAAGTAGCTAGGTGAAGTTCGGCATTCACACACACTTATCTCTCAGAACTGAGCAAGTGGAGAGACGTTCGTTCATCCAGCAAAATTGGAAAGTTTAGCAGGGGAAAGTGTTACTCCCGGTTCTCAGTCTGTTTCCTAGAGCCGATTTGAAGTTCCTGCAGTTTTAACTGTAAATCCGTGTTGGAGCTAGTACCTCCCCATATATATGTATGGAGTGTTGTTTGCAACTGAAAAGAAACTTTGTGTTCCCAACAAGCTAGGTGAAGGGCGGCTTTCACACACACTTATCTCTCAGAACTGAGCATGTGGAGTGAAGTTCGTCACCTTGGACAAAGGGAACGATTTACAGGAGAAACTTTTACTCTGGGTTCTGAGTCTGTTTCCTAGTGCCGGTTTGAAGTTCCTGCAGATTTCATTGTAAAACCGAGTTGGAGCTAATACCTTCCCATATATATTTATGGATTGTTGTTGGCAACTGAAAAGAAAATTTGTTTTCCCCACAAGCTAGGTGAAGGAATACTTTCACACACACTTATCTCTCAGAAGTGAGCATGTGGATAGACGTTCGTTCATGTAGCACAAATGGAACGGTTTGAAGAGAAAATTTTACTCAGCATTCTCAGTCTGCTTCCTAGACCCGGATTGAAATTCCTGCTATTTTCACTATAAAACCTATTTGAGCTTGTATCTCCGCATGTATATGTATGGAGTTTGTTTTGCAACTGAAAAGAAACTTTATGTTCCCAGCAAGCTAGGTGAAGGACGGCTTTCACACACACTTATTTCTCAGAACTGAGCATGTGGAGAGACGTTCATTCATCTAGCACAAAGGGAAAGGGTTGCAGGGGAAATTTTTACTCTGGTTCCTAGTGTGTTTCCTAGTGTCCGTTGGAAGTTCCTGCAGTTTTCTCTGTAAATCCGAGTTGGAGCTAGTACCTACTCATATATATTTATGGAGTGTAGTTTGCAAATGAGAAGTATCTTTTTGTTCCCAACAAGCTAGGTGAAGGACGGCTTTCACACACACTTAACTCTCAGACCTGAGCATGTGGAGAGACCTTCGTTCACCTAGCACAAAGTTAATGGGTTGCAAGAGAAAGTGTTTCTCTGGGTTCTGAGTCTGTTTCCTAGTGCCGGTTTGAAGTTCCTGCAGTTTACACTGTAAAACCCATTTGGAGCTAGTACCAACCATATATATGTATGGAGTGTACATTGCAACTGAAAAGAAACTTTGGGTTCTCAACAAGCTAAGTGAAGGATGGCTTTCACACACAATTATCTCTCAGAACTGAGCATGTGGAGAGACGTTCGTTCATGTAGCACAAAATAAACGGGTTGCAGTGGAAACTTGTTCCCTGGTTTGTCAGTCTGTTTCCTAGTGCCGGTTTGAAGTTCCTGCAGTTTTCACTGTAAAATCGAGTTGGAGCTAGTACCTCCCCATATATATGTATGGAGTGTATTTTGCAACTGAAAAGAATCTTTGTGTTCCCAACAAGCTAGGTGAAGTGCGGCTTTAACACACAGTTATCTCTCAGAACTGAGCATGTGGAGAGACGTTCGTTCATCTAGGAAAAAGGGAACGATTTACAGGAGAAATTTTACTCTTGGTTCTGCGAATGTTTCCTAGTGCCGTTTTCAAGTTCCTGCAGTTTTCACTGTAAAACCTGTTTCAGCTAGTACCTACCCATATATATGAATGGAGTGCAGTTTGCAACTGAAAAGAAACTTTGTGTTCCCAAAAAGCTAGGTGAAGGACGTCTTCCACCCACACTTATCTCTCAGAACTGAGCATGTGGAGAGACGTTCATTCATCTAGCACAAAGGGAGCAGGTTGCAGGAAAAAGAATTGTCTGGTTTCTCAATCTGTTTTCTAGTTCCGGTTTGAAGTTCCTGCAGTTTTCACTGTAAACCCGAGTTGGATCTAGTACATCCCCTTATATATGTATGGATTGTGGTTTGCAACTGAATAGAAACTTTGTTTTCCCAACAAGCTAGGTGAAGGACGGCTTTCACACACACTTATCTCTCAGATCTGAGCATCTGGAGAGACGTATATTCATCTAGCACAAAGGGAACGGGTTGCAGGGGAAACTTTTATTCTGGTTTCTCAGTGTGTTTCCTAGTGTCCGTTGGATGTTCCTTCAATTTTCTCTGTAAAACCGAGTTGGAGCTAGTACATACCCATATATATTTATGGAGTGTATTTTGCAACTCAGAAGTATCTTTGTGTTCCCAACAAGCTAGGTGAAGGACGGCTTTCACACACACTTACTTCTCAGACCTGAGCATGTGGAGAGACGTTCGTTCACCTAGCACAAAATAAACGGGTTGCAGGAGAAACTGTTTCTCTGGGTTCTGAGACTGTTTCTTAGTGCCGGTAAAAGTTCCTGCAGTTTTCACTGTAGAACCCATTTGGAGCTAGTACCAACCCATATATATGTATGGATTGTAGATTGCAACTGAAAAGAAACTTTGAGTTCTCAACAAGCTAGGTGAAGGATGGCTTTCACACACAATTATCTCTCAGAACTGAGCATGTGGAGAGACGTTCATTCATGTAGATAAAAGGGAACGGGTTGCAGGGGAAAATTGTATCCTGGTTTCTCAGTGTGTTTCCTAGTGCCGTTTTGAAGTTCCTGCAGTTTTCACTTTAAAACCGAGTTGGAGCTAGTACCTCCCCATATATATGTATGGAGTGTATTTTGCAACTGAAAATAATCTTTGTGTTCCCAACAAGCTAGGTGAAGTGCGGCTTTCACACACAGTTATCTCTCAGAACTGAGCATGTGGAGAGACGTTCGTTCATCTAGGACAAAGGGAACGGTTTACAGGAGAAACTTTTACTCTTGGTTCTGAGAAAGTTTCCTAGTGCCTTTTTCAAGTTCCTGCAGTTTTCACTGTAAAACCTGTTTGAGCTAGTACCTCCCGATATATTTGTTTGCAGTGCAGTTTGCAACTGAAAGAAACTTTGTGTTCCCAACAAGCTAGGTGAAGGACGGCTTTCACACACACTTATCTCTCAGAACTGATTCTGTGGAGAGACGTTCATTCATCTAGCAAAAAGGGAGAAATTTGCAGGAAAAAGTATTGTCTGGTTTCTCAATCAGTTTTCTAGTGCCGGTTTGAAGTTTCTACAGTTTTCACTGTAAACCCGAGTTGGAGCTAGTACATCCCCTTATATATGTATGGATTGTGGTTTGCAACTGAATAGAAACTTTGTGTTTCCAGCAAGCTAGGTAAAGGACGGCTTTCACACAAACTTATCTCTCAGATCTGAGCATCTGGATAGACATTCATTCATCTAGCACAAAGGGAACGGGTAGCAGTGGAAACTTTTACTCTGGTTTATCAGTGTGTTTCCTAGTGTCCGTTGGAAGTTCCTGCAGTTTTCTCTGTAAAACCGAGTTGGAACTTGTACCTACCCATATATATTTATGGAATGTAGTTTGCAACTGAGAAGTATCTTTGTGTTCCCAACAATCTAGGTGAAGGACGGCTTTCACAAACACTTTTTTCTCAGAATTGAGCATGTGGAGAGACGTTCGTTCACCTAGCACAAAGTGAACGGTTTGCAGGAAAACTGTTTCTCTGGGTTCTGTGTCTGTTTCCTAGTGCCGGTTTGACGTTACTACAGTTTTCACTGTAGAACACCGTTGGAGCTAGTACCACCCCATATATATGTATGGAGTGTAGTTTCCAACTGAAAAGAAACTTTGTGTTCTCAACAAGCTAGGTGAAGGATGGCTTTCACACACACTTATCTCTCCGAACTGAGCATGTGGAGAGACTTTCGTTCACCTAGGAGAAAGGGACGTTTTACAGCAGAAATTTTACTCTGGGTTCTGAGACTGTTCCAAGTGCCGGATTGAAGTTCCTGCAGTTTTTACTGTAAAACAGAGTTGGAACTAGTATCTCCCCATATATATGTATGGAGTGTAGTTTGCAACTGACAAGAAAGTATGTGTTCCCATCAAGCTAGGTGAAGGACGGCTTTCACACACACTTATCTCTCAGAACTGAGCCTGTGGAGAGACGTTCATTCATCTAGAAAAAGGGAGAAGTATGCAGGAAAAAGTATTGTCTGGTTTCTCAATCTGTTTTCTATTGCCGGTTTGAAGTTCCTGCAGTTTTCACTGTAAACCCGAGTTGGAGCTAGTACATCCCCTTATATATGTATGGACTGTAGTTTGCAATTTAAAAGAAAATTTGTGTTCCCAACATGCTAGTTAAAGTTCGGCTTTCACACACATTTATCTCTCAGATCTGAGCATCTGGAGAGTCGTTCATTCATCAAGCACATAGGGAACGGTTTGCAGGGGAAACTTTTACTCTGGTTTCTCAGTGTGTTTCCTAGTGTCCGATGGAAGTTATTGCAGTTTTCTCTGTAAAACCGAGTTGGAGCTAGTACCTACCCATATATATTTATGGAGTGTAGTTTGCAACTCAGAAGTATCTTTGTGTTCCCTACAAGCTAGTTGAAGGACGGCTTTCACACACACTTATCACTCAGAATTGAGCATGTGGAGAAGCGTTCGTTCACCTAGCAAAAATGAACGGGTTGCAGGAGAAACTGTTTCTCTGTGTTCTGAGTCTGTTTCCTAGTGCCGGTTTGAAGTTCCTGCACTTTTCACTGTAAAACCCAGTTGGAGCTAGCACCACCCCATATATATTTATGGAGTGTAATTTGCAACTGAAAAGAAACTTTGCGTTCTCAACAAGCTAGTTGAAAGATGGCTTTCACACACACTTATCTCTCAGAAATGAGCAAGTGGAGAGACTTTCGTTCATCCAGCACAATGGGAACGGGTAGCAGTTGAAAGTGTTACTCCGGGTTCTCAGTCTTTTTCCTAGTGCCGGTTTGAAGTTCCTGCAGTTTTCACTGTAAAACATAGTTGGAGCTAGTACCTCCCCATATATATGTATGGAGTGTATTTTGCAACTGAAAAGAATCTTTGTGTTCCCAACAAGCTAGGTGAAGTACGGATTTCACACACAGTTATCTCTCAGAACTGAGCATGTGGAGAGACTTTCGTTCATCTAGGACAAAGGGAACGGTTTACAGGAGAAACTTTTACTCTTGGTTCTGAGAATGTTTCCTAGTGCCGTTTTAAATTTCCTGCAGTTTTCACGGTAAAACCTGTTTGAGCTAGTGCCTCCCGATATATATGTATGGATTGCAGTTTGCAACTGAAAAGAAACTTTTTGTTCCCAACCAGCTAGGTGAAGGACGGCTTTCACACACAATTATCTCTCAGAACTGAGCATGTTGAGAGACGTTCATTCATCTAGCACAAAGGGAGAAGTTTGCAGGAAAAAGTATTTTCTGGTTTCTCTATCTGTTTTCTAGTGCCGGTTTGAAGTTCCTGCAGTTTTCACTGTAAACCCGAGTTGGAGCTAGTACATCCCCTTATATATGTATGGATTGTTGTTTGCAACTGAATAGAAACTTTGTGTTCCCAACAAGCTAGGTGAAGGACGGCTTTCACACAAACTTATCTCTCAGATCTGAACATCTGGAGAGACGTTCATTCATCTAGCGCAAATGGAACGTGTTACAGTGGAAACTTTTACTCTGGTTTCTCAGTGTGTTTCCTTGTGTCCGTTGGAAATTCCTGCAGTTTTCTCTGTAAAACCGAGTTGGAATTGGTACCTACCCATATATATTTATGGAGTGTAGTTTGCAAATGAGAAGTATCTTTGTGTTCCCAACAATCTAGGTGAAGGACGGCTTTCACAAACACTTTTCTCTCAGAATTGAGCATGTGGAGAGACGTTCGTTCACCTAGCACAAAGTGAACGGGTTGCAGGAAAACTGTTTCTCTGGGTTCTGAGTCTGTTTCTTATTGCCGTTTTGACGTTCCTGCAGTTTTCACTGTAGAACCCAGTTGGAGCTTGTACCACCCCATATATATGTATGGAGTGTAGTTTTCAACTGAAAAGAAACTTTGTGTTCTCAACAAGCTGGGTGAAGTTTGGCTTTCACACACACATATCTCTCAGAACTGAGCATGTGGAGAGACTTTCGTTCACCTAGGAGAAAGGGACGTTTTACAGGAGAAACTTTTACTCTGTTTTCTGAGACTGTTTCCAAGTGCCGGATTGAATTTCCTGCAGTTTTTACTGTAAAACCGAGTTGGAACAAGTACCTCCCCATATATATGTATGGAGTGTAGTTAGCAACTGGAAAGAAACTTTGTGTTCCCTACAAGCTTGGTGATCTACGGCATTAACACACACTTATTTCTCAGAACTGATCATGTGGAGAGACGTTAATTCATCTAGCACAAACGGAGCGGTTTGCAGGGGAAAGTATTTTCTGGTTTCTCAATCTGTTTTCTAGTGCCGGTTTGATGTTCCTGCAGTTTTCACCGTAAACCAGTGTTGAAGCTAGTACATCCCCTTATATATGTATGGATTGTGTTTTGCAACTTAATAGAAACTTTGTGTTCCCAACATGATAGTTGAAGTTCAGCTTTCACACACATTTATCTCTCAGATCTGAGCATTTGGGGAGTCGTTCATTCATCAAGCACAAAGGGAATGGTTTGCAGGTGAAACATTTACTCTGGTTTCTCAGTGTGTTTCCTAGTGTCCGTTGGAAGTTATTACAGTTTTCTCTGTAAAACCGAGTTGGAGCTAGTACCTACCCATATATATTTATGGAGTGTAGTTTGCAACTGAGAAGTATCTTTGTGTTCCATTCTAGCTAGTTGAAGGACGGCTTTCACACACACTTATCACTCAGAATTGAGCATGTGGAGAGACGTTCGTTCACCTAGCAAAAAATGAACGGGTTGCAGGAGAAACTGTTTCTCTATGTTCTGAGTCTGTTTCCTAGTGCCAGTTTGAAGTTCCTGCAGTTTTCACTGTAAAACCCAGTTGGAGCTAGCACCACCCCATATATATGTATGGAGTGTAATTTGCAACTGAAAAGAAACTTTGCGTTCTCAACAAGCTATGTGAAGGATGGCTTTCACACACAATTATCTCTCAGAACTGAGCATGTGGAGAGACTTTCATTCATCTACCACAACGGGAACCGTATGCAGGTGAAACTATTCTTTGTTTTATCAATCTGTTACCTAGTGCCAGTTTGAAGTTCCTGCAGTTTTCATTGTAAACGTGAGTTGGAGTTAGTACCTCCCCTTATATATGTATGGATTGTGGTTTGCAACTGAATAGAAACTTTGTGTTCCCAACAAGCTAGGTGAAGTACGGCTTTCACACACATATATCTCTCAGACCTGAGCTTCTGGAGAGACGTTCATTCATCTAGCAAAAAGGGAACGGGTTGCAGGGGAAACTTTTACTCTGGTTTCCCAGTGTGTTTCCTAGTGACCGTTGGAAGTTCCTGCAGTTTTCTCTTTAAAACTGAGTTGGAGCTAGTATCTACCCATATATATATATGGAGTGTAGTTTGCAAATGAGAACTATCTTTGTGTTCCCAAAAAGCTAGGTGAAGGACGGCTTTAACACACACTTATCTCTCAGAACTCAGCAGGTGGAGAGATGTTCGTTCATCCAGCACAATGGGAACGGATAGCAGGGGAAACTGTTTTTCTGGGTTCTCACTCTGTTTCCTAGAACCGGTCAGAAGTTCCTGCAGTTTTCTCTGTAAATCCGAGTTGGAGCTAGTACATACTCATATATATATATGGAGTGTAGTTTGCAAATGAGAAGTATCTTTTTGTTCCCAACAAGCTAGGTGAAGGACGGCTTTCACACACACTTAACTCTCAGACCTGAGCATGTGGAGAGACGTTCGTTCACCTAGCACAAATTGAACGGGTTGCATGAGAAACTGTTCCTCTGGGTTCTGAGTCTGTTTCCTAGTGCCGGTTTGAAGTTCCTGCAGTTTACACTGCAAAACCCAGTTAGAGCTAGTTCCAATCATATATATGTATGGAGTGTAGATTGCAACTGAAAAGAAACTTTGCGTTCTCAACAAGCTAAGTGAAGGATGGCTTTCACACACAATTATCTCTCAGAAATGAACATGTTGAGAGATGTTCGTTCATAAAGCACAAATTAAACGGGTTGCAGGGGAAACTTGTTCCCTGGTTTCTCCGTCTGTTTCCTAGTGCCGGTTTGAAGTTCCTTCAGTTTTCAATGTAAAATCGAGTTGGAGCTAGTACCTCCCCATATATATGTATGGAGTGTATTTTGCAACTGAAAAGAATCTTTGTGTTCACAACAAGCTAGGTGAAGTGCGGCTTTAACACACAGTTATCCCTCAGAACTGAGCATGTGGAGAGACGTTCGTTCATCTAGGAAAAATGGAACGGTTTACAGGAGAAACTTTTACTGTTGGTTCTGCGAATGTTTCCTAGTGCCGTTTTCAAGTTCCTGCAGTTTTCACTGTAAAACCTGTTTGAGCTAGTACCTCCCCATATATATGAATGGAGTGCAGTTTGCAACTGAAAAGAAACTTTGTGTTCCCAAAAGCTAGGTGAAGGACGTCTTCCACACACACTTACCTCTCAGACCTTAGCATGTGGAGAGACGTTCGTTCACCTAGCACAAACTAAACGGGTTGCATGAGAAACTGTTTCTCTGGGTTCTGAGTCTGTTTCTTAGTGCCGGTTTGAAGTTCCTGCAGTTTTCACTGTAGAACCCATTTGGAGCTAGTACCAACCCATATATATGTATGGATTGTAGATTGCAACTGAAAAGAAACTTTGCGTTCTCAACAAGCTAGTTGAAGGATGGCTTTCACACACAATTATCTCTCAGAACTGAGCATGTGGAGAGATGTTCGTTCACCTAGCACTAAGTGAACAGGTTGCAGGAGAAACTGTTTCTCTGGGTTCTGAGTCTGTTTCCTAGTGCCGGGTTGAAGTTCCTACAGTTTTCCCTGTAAAACCCAGTTATATGTAATACCACCCCATATATATGTATATGGAGTGTAGTTTGCAACTGAAAAGAAAATTTGCGTTCTGAAGAAGCTAGGTGAAATATGGCTTTCAAACACAATTATCTCTCAGAACTGAGCATGTGGAGAGACGTTCGTTCATGTAGCACAAATGGAAAGGTTTGCAGGGAAACTTGTACCCTGGAACCTCAGTCAGTTTCCTAGTGCCTGTTTGAAGTTCCTGCAGTTTTCACTGTAAAACCCAGTTGGAGCTAGTAACTGCCCATATATATGTATAGATTTTAGTTAGCAACTGAAAAGAATCTTTGTGTTCCCAAGAATCTAGGTGAAGAACTGTTTCACACACACTTTTCTCTCAGAAATGAGCATGTGGAGAGACGTACGTTCATCCAGCACAATGGGAACGGGTTGCAGGGGAATATGTTATTCTGGGTTCACAGTCTTTTTCCTAGATCCGGTTTGAAGTTCCTGCAGTTTTCACTGTAAAACCGATTTGGAGCTAGTAACTCCCAACATATAAATATGGAGTGTATTTTGCAACTTAAAATAAACTTTGTGATCCCAACAAGCAAGGTGAAGTGCGGCTTTCACACACAATTATCTCTCAGACCTGAGCATGTGGAAAGACGTTCGTTCACCTAGGCCAAATGGACGGTTTACATGAGAAACTTTTACTCTGGTTTCTGAGACTGTTTCCTAGTTCCGGACTGAAGTTCCTGCAGTTTTCACTGTAAAATCCAGTTGGAGCTAGTACCTCCCCATATATAATTAAGGAGTGTAGTTTGCAACTGAAAAGAATCTTTGTGTTCCTAATTAGCTAGGTGAAGTTCGGCATTCACACACACTTATCTCTCAGAACTGAGCAAGTGGAGAGACGTTAGTTCATCCAGCAAAATTTGAACGTTTAGCAGGGAAAAGTGTTACTCCCGGTTCTCAGTCTGTTTCCTAGAGCTGATTTTAAGTTCCTGAAGTTTTAACTGTAAATCCGAGTTGGAGCTAGTACCACCCCATATATATGTATGGAGTGTTGTTTGCAACTGAAAAGAAAATTTGTGTTCCCAACAAGCTAGGTGAAGGGCGGCTTTCACACATACTTATCTCTCAGAACTGAGCATGTGGAGTGAAGTTCGTCACCTAGGACAAAGGGAACGGGTAGCAGTGGAAACTTTTACTCTGCTTTCTCAGTGTGTTTCCTAGTGTCCGTTGGAAGTTCCTGCAGTTTTCTCTGTAAAACCGAGTTGGTACTTGTACCTACCCATATATAATTATGGAATGTAGTTTGCAACTGAGAAGTATCTTTGTGTTCCCAACAATCTAGGTGAAGGACGGCTTACACAAACACTTTTCTCTCAGAATTGAGCATGTGGAGAGACGTTCGTTCACCTAGCACAAAGTGAACTGTTTGCAGGAAAACTGTTTCTCTGGGTTCTGCGTCTGTTTCCTAGTGCCGGTTTGACGTTCCTACAGTTTTCACTGTAGAACACAGTTGGAGCTAGTACCACCCCATAAATATGTATGGAGTGTAGTTTCCAACTGAAAAGAAACTTTGTGTTCTCAACAAGCTAGGTGAAGGGTGGCTTTCACACACACTTATCTCTCCGAACTGAGCATATGGAGAGACTTTCGTTCACCTAGGAGAAAGGGACGTTTTACAGGAGAAATTTTACTCTGGGTTCTGAGACTTTTCCAAGTGCCGGATTGAAGTTCCTGCAGTTTTTACTGTAAAACCGAGTTGGAACTAGTACCTCCCCATATATATGTATGGAGTGTAGTTTGCAACTGACAAGAAAGTATGTGTTCCCAACAAGCTAGGTGAAGGATGGCTTTCACACACACTTATCTCTCAGAACTGAGCCTGTGGAGAAACATTCATTCATCTAGAAAAAGGGAGAAGGTTGCAGGAAAAAGTATTATCTGGTTTCTCAATCTGTTTTCTATTGCCGGTTTGAAGTTCCTGCAGGTTTCACTGTAAACCCGCGTTGGAGCTAGTACATCAACTTATATATGTATGGATTGTGGGTTGCAACTTAAAAGAAACTTTGTGTTCCCAACATGCTAGTTGAAGTTCGGCTTTCACACACATTTATCTCTCAGATCTGAGCATCTGGAGAGTCGTTCATTCATCAAGCACAAAGGGAACGGTTTGCAGGGGAAACTTTTACTCTGGTTTCTCAGTGTGTTTCCTAGTGTCCGATGGAAGTTATTGCAGTTTTCTCTGTAAAACCGAGTTGGAGCTAGTACCTACCTATATATATTTATGGAGTGTAGTTTGCAACTGAGAAGTATCTTTGTGTTCCCTACAAGCGAGATGAAGGACGGCTTTCACACACACTTATCACTCAGAATTGAGCATGTGGAGAGACGTTCGTTCACCTAGCAAAAAAAGAACGGGTTGCAGGAGAAACTGTTTCTCTGGGTTCTGAGTCTGTTTCCTAGTGCCGGTTTGAAGTTCCTGCAGTTTTCACTGTAAAACCCAGTTGGAGCTAGCACCACCCCATCTATATTTATGGAGTGTAATTTGCAACTGAAAAGAAACTTTGCGTTCTCAACAAGCTAAGTGAAGGATGGCTTTCACACACACTTATCTCTCAGAAATGAGCAAGTGGAGAGACTTTCGTTCATCCAGCACAATGGGAACGGGTAGCAGTTGAAAGTGTTACTCCGGGTTCTCAGACTTTTTCCTAGTGCCGGTTTGAAGTTCCTGCAGTTTTCACTGTAAAATATATTTGGAGCTAGTACCTCCCCATATATATGTATGGAGTGTATTTTGCAACTGAAAAGAATCTTTGTGTTCCCAACAAGCTAGGTGAAGTGTGGCTTTCACACACAGTTATCTCTCAGAACTGAGCATGTGGAGAGACTTTCGTTCATCTAGGACAAAGGGAAAGGTTTACAGGAGAAACTTTTACTCTTGGTTCTGAGAATGTTTCCTAGTGCCGTTTTTAAGTTCCTGCAGTTTTCACTGTAAAACCATTTTGAGCTAGTGCCTCCCGATATATATGTATGGAGTGCAGTTTGCAACTGAAAAGAAAATTTTTGTTCCCAACAAGCTAGTTGAAGGACGGCTTTCACACACACTTTTCTCTCAGAACTGAGCATGTTGAGAGACGTTCATTCATCTAGCACAAAGGGAGAAGGTTGCAGGAAAAAGTATTTTCTGGTTTCTCTATCTGTTTTTAGTGCCGGTTTGAAGTTCCTTCAGTTTTCACTGTAAACCCGAGTTGGAGCTAGTACATCCCCTTATATATGTATGGATTGTTGTTTGCAACTGAATAGAAACTTTGTGTTCCCAACAAGCTAGGTGAAGGACGGCTTTCACACAAACTTATCTCTCAGATCAGAGCATCTGGAGAGACGTTCATTCATCTAGCACAAATTGAACGGGTTGCAGTGGAAACTTTTACTCTGGTTTCTCAGTGTGTTTCCTAGTGTCCGTTGGAAGTTCCTGCAGTTTTCTCTGTAAAACCGAGTTGGTACTAGTACCTACCCATATATATTTTTGGAGTGTAGTTTGCAAATGAGAAGTATCTTTGTGTTCCCAACATTCTAGGTGAAGGACGGCTTTCACAAACACTTTTCTCTCAGAATTGAGCATGTGGAGAGATTTTCGTTCACCTAGCACAAAGTGAATGGGTTGCAGGAAAACTGTTTCTCTTGGTTCTGAGTCTGTTTCCTATTGCCAGTTAGACGTTCCTGCAGTTTTCAATGTAGAACCCAGTTGGAGCTTGTACCACCCCATATATATGTATGGAGTGTAGTTTCCAACTGAAAAGAAACTTTGTGTTCTCAACAAGCTTGGTGAAGAATGGCTTTCACACACACTTATCTATCAGAACTGAGCATGTGGAGAGATTTTCGTTCACCTAGGAGAAAGGGACGTTTTACAGGAGAAACTTTTGCTCTGGGTTCTGAGACTGTTTCCAAGTGCCGGATTGAAGTTCCTGCAGTTTTTACTGTAAAACAGAGTTGGAACAAGTACCTCCCCATATATATGTATGGAGTGTAGTTAGCAACTTGAAAGAAACTTTGTGTTCCCTACAAGCTTGGTGATGTACGGCTTTCACACACACATATCTCTTAGATCTGAGCATCTGAAGAGACGTTCATTCATCTAGCACATAGGGAACGGGTGGCAGGGGAATATTTTACTCTGGTTTCTCAGTGTGTTTCCTAGTGTTGGATGGAAGTTCCTGCAGTTTTCTCTGTAAAACAGAGTTGGAGCTAGTACCTACCCATATATATATATGGATTGTAGTTTGCAAATGAGAAGAATCTTTGTGTTCCCAACAAGCTAGTTGAAGGACGGCTTTAACCCACACTTATCTTTCTGAACTGAGAATGTAGAAAGACGTTCGTTCATCTAGCACAATGTAAACCGTTTACATGAAAAATTTTTTCTCTTGTTTCTCAGTCTTTTTCCTACTGCCGTTTTGAAGTACCTGCAGGTTTCACTGCAAAACGGATTTGGAGCTAGTACCACCCCATATATATATACGGAGTGTAGTTTGCAACTGAAAAGAAACTTTGCGTTCTCAACAAGCTAAGTGAAGGATGGTTTTCACACACACATATCTCTCAGAACTGAGCATGTGGAGAGACTTACTTTCATGTAACACAATGGGAACGGGATGCAGTTGAAACTTGTCCTCTGGATTCTCAGTCAGTTTCCTAGTGCCGGTTTGAAGTTCCAGCAATTTTCACTGTAAAACCGATTTGGAGCTACTACATCCTCATATATATTTATGGAGTGTAGTTTCCAACTGAGAAGAATCTTTGTGTTCCTAACGAGATAGGTGAAGGACGGCTTTCACACACACTTATCTCTCAGACCTGAGCATGTGGATAGACGTTCGTTCATCTAGCAGAAGGGGAACGTGTTGAAGGGAAAATTTATTTAGCATCTCAGTCTGGTTCTTAGTGCCGAATTGAAATTCCTGCTTTTTTCACTGTAAAACCGATTTGAGCTAGTACCTCCGCATGTATATGTATGGACTGTAATTTGCAACTGAAGAGAATCTTTGTGTTCCCAGCAAGCTAGTTGAAGGACTGCTTTCACTCACACATATCTCTCAGAAATGAGCATGTCGAGAGACTTTCTTTAAACTTGCTCTAAGGGAACGGGTTGCAGGAGAAACTTTTACTCTGGTTTCTCAGTCTGTTTCCTAGTGCCAGTTTGAAGTTCCTGCAGTTTTCACTATAAACCCGAGTTGGAGCTAATACTTCCCCATATATATATATGGAGTGTAGTTTGCAACTGAAAAGAATCTTTGAGTTCTCAACAAGCTAGGTGAAGGATGGCTTTCACACACATTTATCTCTCAGAACTGAGCATGTGGATAGACGTTCGATCATGTAGCACAAAGGGAAAGGGTTGCAGGGGAAACTTGTACCCTGGTTTCTCAGTCAGTTTCCTAGTGCCGGTTTGACGTTCCTGCAGTTTTCACTGTAATCCCAGTTGGAGCTAGTACCTGCCCATATATATGTATGGTGTGTAGTTTGCAACTGAAAAGAAACTTTGTGTTCCCAAGAAGCTAGGAGAAGTACGGCTTTCACACACACTTATCTCTCACAACTGTGCATGTGGAGAGACGTTCATTCATCTAGCACAAAGGGAACGGGTTGCAGTGGAAACATTTATTCTGGTTTCTCAGTGTGTTTACTAGTGTCCGTTGGAAGTTCCTGCAGTTTTCTCTGTAAAACCGAGTTGGAGCTAATACCTACCCATATATATTTATGGATTGTAGTTTTCAACTGAGAAGTATCTTTGTGTTCCCAACAAGCTAGATGAAGGACGGCTTTCACACACACTTATCACTCAGAATTGAGCATGTGGAGAGACGTTCGTTCACCTAGCACAAAGTGAACGGTTTGCAGGAGAAACTGTTTCTCTGGGTTCTGAGTCTGTTTCCTAGTGCCGGTTTGACGTTCCTGCAGTTTTCACTGTAGAACCCAGTTGGAGCTAGTACCACCCCATATATATGTATGGAGTGTAGTTTGCAACTGAAAAGTAACTTTGAGTTCTCAACAAGCTATGTGAAGGATGGCTTTCACACACAATTATCTCTCAGAACTGAGCATGTGGAGAGAAGTTCGTTCACCTAGGACAAATAGACGTTTTACAGGAGAAATTTTACTGTGGTTTCTGAGAATGTTTCCTAGTGCCGGACTGAAGTTCCTGCAGTTTTCACTGTAAAACCCATTTGGAGCTAGTACCTCCCCATATATAATTAAGGAATGTCATTTGCCACTGAAAAGTAACTTTGTGTTTTCAAGTAGCTTGGTGAAGGACGGCTTTCACACACACTTATCTCTCAGAAATGAGCAAGTGGAGGGACTTTCGTTCATCCAGCACAATGGGAACGGGTAGCAGTGGAAAGTGTTACTCCGGGTTCTCAGTCTGTTTCCTAGAGCTGGTTTGAAGTTCCTGCAGTTTTCACTGTAAATCCGAGTTGGAGCTAGTACCTCCCCATATATATATATGGAGTGTAGTTTGCATCTGAAAAGTAACATTGTGTTCCCAACAAGCTAGTTGAAGTGCGGCTTTAACACACACTTATCTCTCAGAACTGAGCATGTGGAGAGACGTTCGTTCACCTTGGACAAAGGGAACAGTTTACAGGAGAAACTTTAATTCTGGGTTCTGAGACTGTTTCCTAGTGCCGGTTTGAAGTTCCTGCAGTTTTCTTTGTAAAACCGAGTTGGAGCTAATAACTCCTCATATATATTTATGGATTGTAGTTTGCAACTGAAAAGAAACTTTGCTTTCCCAACAAGCTAGGTTAGGGATGGCTTTCACACACACTTATCTCTCAGAAGTGAGCATTTGGGTAGACCTTCGTTCATCTAGCACAAAGGGTAGAGTTTGAAGAGAAAATTTTACACAGCATTCTCAGTCTGTTTCCTAGTCCCGGATTGAAATTCCTGCTATTTTCACTGTAAAACCGATTTGAGATTGTACCTCCGCATGCATATGTATGGAGTGTGTTTTGCAACTGAAAAGAAACTTTGTGTTCCCAGCAAGCAAGGTGAAGGACGGCTTTCACACACACTTATCTCTCAGAACTGAGCATGTGGAGAGATTTTCGTTCACGTAGCACAAAGGAAACGGGTTGCAGGAGAAACTTTTACTTTGGTTTCTCACTCTGTTTCCTAGTGCAAGTTTGAAGTTCCTGCAGTTTTCACTTTAAAAAAGTGTTGGAGCTATTACTTCCCCATATATATGTACGGAGTGTAATTTGCAACTGAATAGAAACTTTGCGTTCTCAAGAAGCTTGGTGAAGGATGGCTTACACACAATTATCTCTCAGAACTTAGCATGTGGAGAGACGTTCGTTCATGTAGCACAAAGGGAACGGGTTGCAGGGGAAACTTGTACCCTGGTTTCTCAGTCAGTTTCCTAGTGCCGGTTTGACGTTCCTGCAGTTTTCACTTAAAACCCAGTTGGAGATGGTACCTGCCCATTTATATGTATGGAGTGTTTTTTACAACTGAAAAGAAACTTTGTGTTCCCAAGAAGCTAGGTGAAGTTCGGCTTTAACACACACTTATCTCTCAGAACTGAGCATGTGGATAGACGTTCGTTCATCCAGCACAATTGGAACGGGTATCAGGGGAAACTGTTACTCTGGGTTCTCAGGCTGTTTCCTAGATCTGGTTTGAAGTTCCTGCAGTTTTCACTTTAAAACCGATTTGGAGCTTGTACCTCCCCATATAAATTTATGGAGTATATTTTGCAACTGAAAAGAAACTTTGTGTTCCCAACAAGCTCCGTGAAGAGCGGCTTTCACACACACATATGTCTCAGAATTGAGCATGTGGAGAGACATTCGTTCACCTAGGACAAATGGAACGATTTACAGGAGAAACTTTTACTCTTTGTTCTGAGAATGTTTCCTAGTGCCGGTTTCAAGATCCTGCAGTTTTCACTGTAAAACCGAATTGGAGCTAGTACCTCCCCATATATATTTATGGAATGTAGTTTGCAACTGAAAAGAAACTTTGTTTCCCAACAAGCTAGGTGAAGGACGGCTTTCACACACACTTATCTCTCAGAACTGATCATGTGGAGAGACTTTCATTCATCTACCACAAAGGGAACCGTATGCATGTGAAACTATTCTTTGTTTTATCAATCTGTTTCCTAGTGCCAGTTTGAAGTTCCTGCAGTTTTCATTGTAAACGTGAGTTGGAGCTAGTACCTCCCCTTATATAAGTATGGATTGTGGTTTGCAACTGAATAGAAATTTTGTGTTCCCAACAAGCTAAGTGAAGTACGGCTTTCGCACACATATATCTCTCAGATCTGAGCTTCTGGAGAGACGTTCATTCATCTAGCACAAAGGGAACGGGTTGCAGGGGAAACTTTTACTCTGGTTTCCCAGTGTGTTTCCTAGTGACCGTTGGAAGTTCCTGCAGTTTTCTCTGTAAAACTGAGTTGGAGCTAGTACTTTCCCATATATTTATGGAGTGTAGTTTGCAACTGTGAAGTATCTTTGTGTTCCCAACAAGCTAGGTGAAGGACGGCTTTAACACACACTTATCTCTCAGAACTCAGCATGTGGAGAGATGTTCGTTCATCCAGCACAATTGGAACGGGTATCAGGGGAAACTGTTACTCTGGGTTCTCAGTCTGTTTCCTAGAACCGGTCAGAAATTCCTGCAGTTTTCAGTGTAAAACCGAGTTGGAGCTATTACCTCCCCATATATATGTATGGAATGTATTTTGCAACTGAAAAGAAATTTTGTGTTCCCAACAAGCTAGGTGAAGGACGGCTTTCACACACACTTATCTCTCAGAACCTAGCATGTGGAGAGACGTTCGTTCACCTAGGACTACGGGAACGGTTTTCAGGAGAAACTATTACTCTGGGTTCTGAGAATGTTTCCTAGTGCCGGTTTCAATTTCCTGCAGTTTTCACTGTAAAACCGAATTGGAGCTAGTATCTCCCCATATATATTTATGGAGTGGATTTTGCAACTGAAAAGTAACTTTGTGTTCCCAACAAGGTTGGTGAAGAATGGCTTTCACACACACTTATCTCTCAGAACTGAGCATGTGCAGAGACGTTCATTCATCTACCACAAAGGGAACAGGATGCAGGGGAAACTATACTCTGGTTTATCAATCTAATTCCTAGTGCCTGTTTGAAATTCCTGCAGTGTTAATTGTAAATGCGAGTTGGAGCTAGTACCTCCCCTTATATATGTATGGATTGTGGTTTGCAACTGAATAGAAAATTTTATTCCCAACAAGCTAAGTGAAGTACGCCTTTCACAAACTTTTATCTCTCAGATCTGAGCATCTGGAGAGACGTTCGTTCATTTAGCACAAAGGTAACCGGTTGAAGGGGAAACTTTTACTCTGGTTTATCAGTGTGTTTCCTAGTGTCCGTTGGAAGTTCCTGCAGTTTTCTCTGTAAAACTGAGTTGGAGCTAGTACATACCAATATATATTTATGGAATGTAGTTTGCAACTGTGGAGTATCTTTGTGTTCCAAACAAGCTAGGTGAAGGACGGCTTTCAAACACACTTATCACTCAGAATTGAGCATGTTGAGAGACGTTCGTTCACCTTGCAAAAAATGAACGTGTTGCAGGAGAAAATGTTTATCTGGGTTCTGAGTGTGTTTCCTAGTGCCAGTTTGAAGTTTCTGCAGTTTTCACTGTAAAACGCATTTGGACCTAGTACCACCCCATATATTTGTATGAAGTGTATTTTGCAACTGAAAAGAAACTTTGCGTTCTCAACAAGCTAGGTGAAGTATGGCTTTCACACACAATTATTTCTCAGAACTGAGCATGTGGAGAGACGTTCGTTCACGTAGCACAAATGGGACGGGATGCAGGGGAAACTATTCTCTGGTTTCTCAATCTGTTTCCTAGTGCCGGTTTGAAGTTCCTGCAGATTTCACTGTAAACACTATTTGGAGCTAGTACTTCCCCATATATATGTATGGATTGTAGTTTGCAACTGAAAAGTAACTTTGTGTTCCCAACAAGCAAGTTGAAGCGCGGCTTTCACACACACTTTTCTCTCAGATCTGAGCATGTTGAGAGATGTTCGTTCACCTAGGACAAATGGACGGTTTACAATAGAAACTTTTACTCTTGGTTCTGAGACTCTTTCAGAGTTCCGGATTGACGTTCCTGCAGTTTTCACTGTAAAACCCAGTTGGAGCTCTTACCTCCCCATATATACGTAAGGAGTGCAGTTTGCAACTGAAAAGAAACTTGGTTTTCCCAACAAGCTAGGTGAAGTACGGCTTTCACTCACACTTATCTCTCAGAACTGAGCAAGTCGAGAGACGTTCGTTCATCCATCAAAATATTAACGGGTAGCTGGTTAAAGTGATACTCCGGATTCTCAATCTTTTTCCTAGAGCCGGTTTGTAGTTCCTGCAGTTTTCACTGCATATCCGAGTTGGAGCTAGTAACTCCCCATATATATGTATGGAGTGTAGTTTGCAACTGAAAAGCATATTTGTGTTCCCAACAAACAAGGTGAAGGGCGGCTTTAACACACACTTTTCTCTCAGAACTGAGCATGTGGAGAGACGTTCATTCATATACCACAAATGGAACGGGATGCAGGGGAAACTAATCTCTGGTTTATCAATCTGTTTCCTAGTGCCAGTTTGAAGTTCCTGCAGTTTTAATTGTAAACGCGAGTTGGAGCTTGTACCTCCCATTATATATGTATGGATTGTGGTTTGCAACTGAATTGAAACTTTGTATTCCCAACAAGCTAGGTGAAGGACGGCTTTCACACACATTTATCTCTCAGATCTGATCATTTGGAGAGACGTTCATTCATCTAGCACAAAGTGAACGTGTTGCAGGGAAACTGACTATCTGGGTTCTGAGGGTGTTTCCTAGTGCCGGTTTGAAGTTCCTGCAGTTTTCACTGTAAAACCCATTTGGAACTATTACCACCCCATATAATTGTATGGAGTGTATTTGGCAACTGAAAAGAAACTTTGCGTTCTCAACAAGGTAGGTGAAAGATGGCTTTCACACACAATTATTTTTCAGAACTGAGCATGTGGAGAGACGTTTGTTCATGTAGCACAAAGGGGACGGGATGCAGGGGAAACTATTCTCTGGTTTCTCAAACTGTTTCCTAGTGCCGGTTTGAAGTTCCTGCTGTTTTCACTGTAAACACGAGTTGGAATTAGTACCTCCCCATATATAGGTATGGAGTGTAGTTTGCAACTGAAAAGAAACTTTGTGTTCCCAACAAGCTTGGTGATGGACGGCTTTCACACACACTTATCTCTCAGATCTGAGCATGTGGAGAGACGTTCATTCATCTACCACAAAGAGAACTGGTTGCAGGAAAAAATATTCTCTGGTTTCTCAATCTGTTTCCTAGTTCCTTTTTGAAATTCCTGCAGTTTTCGCTGTAAAACCCAGTTGGAGCTAGTACTTCCCCTTATATATGTATGGATTGTGGTTAGGAACTGAATAGAAACTTTGTGTTCCCAACAAGCTAGTTGAAGGACGGCTTTCACACCCAATTATCTCTCAGAACTGAGCATGTGGAGAGACGTTCTTTCATCTAGCACAAAGGGAACGGTTTGAAGGGGAAACTTTTATTCTGGTTTCCCAGTCTATTTCCTAGTGCCAGTTTGACGTTCCTGCAGTTTTCACTGTAAAACCCAGTTGGAGCTAGGACCTACCTATATATATGTGTGGAGTGTAATTTGCAAATGAAAAGAAACTTTGTGTTCCCAACAAGCTAGGTGAAGAATGGCTTTCACACACAATTATCTGTCAGAACTGAGCATGTGGATAGACGTTCGTTCACATAGGACAAAGGGACGGTTTACAGGAGAAAGTTTTACTCTGGGTTCTGAGACAATTTCCTAGTTCCGGTTTGAATTTCCTGCAGTTTTCACTGTAAAACAGATTTGGAGCTAGTACCTCCCCATATATATGTATGGATTGTAGTTTGCAACTGAAAAGAAACTTTGTGTTCCCAACAAGCTTGGTGAAGGACGGCTTTCACACACACTTATCTCTCAGAACTGAGCATCTGGAGAGACTTTCATTCATCTAGCACAAATGGAACTGTTTGGGGGAAACTTTTACTCTGATATCTCAATCTGTTTCCTAGTTCCGGTTTGAAGTTCCTGCAGTTTTCATTGTAAACGTGAGTTGGAGCTAGTAATTCCCCTTATATATGTATGGGTTGTGGTTTCCAACTGAATAGAAACTTTTTGTTCCCAACAAGCTAGCTGAAGGACGGCCTTCACACACACTTATCTCTCAGAACTGAGCATGTGGAGAGACGTTCATTCATCTACCGAAAAGGGAGCGGGTTGCAGGGGAAAGTATTTTCTGGTTTCTCAATCTGTTTTCTAGTGCCGGTTTGAAGTTCCTGCAGTTTTCACTGTAAACCCGTTTGGAGCTAGTACCTCCCCTTATATATTTATGGATTGTGGTTTGCAACTTAATAGAAACTTTGTGTTCCCAACAAGCTAGGTGAAGTCCGGCTTTCACACACACTTATCTCTCAGAACTGAGCATGTTGAGAGACGTTCCTTCATCTAGCACAAATAGAACGGGTTGCAGGGAAAATTTTACTCATCATTCTCAGTCTGTTTCCAAGTGCCGGAATGAAATTCCTGCTATATTCTGTGTAAAACCGATTTGAGCTATTACCACCGCTTGTATATGTATGGAGTTTATTTTGCAACTAAAAAGAAATTTTGTGTTGCCAGCAAGCTATGTGAAGGACGGGTTTCACACACACTTATCTCTCAGAACTGAGCATCTGGAGAGATGTTCATTCATCTAGCACAAATGGAACGGGTTGCAGGGGAAATTTTACTAAACTTTCTCATCCTGTTTCCTAGTGCCGTATTGAAGTTCCTGCAGTTTTCACTGTAAAACTGATTTGAGCTAGTACCTCCCCATATATATGTATGGAGTGTAGTTTGCAACTGAAAAGAAAGTTTGTGTTCCCGACAAGATAGGTGAAGGACGCCTTTCACACACACATACTTCTCAGGACTGAGCATGTGGAGAGACGTTCATTCAAATAGCACAAAGTGAACGGGTTGCAGGAGAAACTATTCTCTGGTTTCTCAATTTGTTTCCTAGTCCCGGTATGAAGTTCATGCATTTTTCACTGTAAACCCGAATTTGAGCTAGTACCTCCCCTTATATATGTATGGTTTGTGGTTTGCAACTGAATAGAAACTTTGTATTCCCAACAAGCTAGGTGAAGGACGGCTTTCACACACATTTATCTCTCAGATCTGATCATTTGGAGAGACGTTCATTCATCTAGCACAAAGTGAACGTGTTGCAGGGAAACTGACTATCTGGGTTCTGAGGGTGTTTCCTAGTGCCGGTTTGAAGTTCCTGCAGTTTTCACTGTAAAACCCATTTGGAACTATTACCACCCCATATAATTGTATGGAGTGTATTTGGCAACTGAAAAGAAACTTTGCGTTCTCAACAAGGTAGGTGAAAGATGGCTTTCACACACAATTATATTTCAGAACTGAGCATGTGGAGAGACGTTCGTTCATGTAGCACAAAGGGGACGGGATGCAGGGGAAACTATTCTCTGGTTTCTCAAACTGTTTCCTAGTGCCGGTTTGAAGTTCCTGCTGTTTTCACTGTAAACACGAGTTGGAATTAGTACCTCCCCATATATAGGTATGGAGTGTAGTTTGCAACTGAAAAGAAACTTTGTGTTCCCAACAAGCTTGGTGATGGACGGCTTTCACACACACTTATCTCTCAGATCTGAGCATGTGGAGAGACGTTCATTCATCTACCACAAAGAGAACTGGTTGCAGGAAAAAATATTCTCTGGTTTCTCAATCTGTTTCCTAGTTCCTTTTTGAAATTCCTGCAGTTTTCGCTGTAAAACCCAGTTGGAGCTAGTACTTCCCCTTATATATGTATGGATTGTGGTTAGGAACTGAATAGAAACTTTGTGTTCCCAACAAGCTAGTTGAAGGACGGCTTTCACACCCAATTATCTCTCAGAACTGAGCATGTGGAGACGTTCTTTCATCTAGCACAAAGGGAACGGTTTGAAGGGGAAACTTTTATTCTGGTTTCCCAGTCTATTTCCTAGTGCCAGTTTGACGTTCCTGCAGTTTTCACTGTAAAACCCAGTTGGAGCTAGGACCTACCTATATATATGTGTGGAGTGTAATTTGCAAATGAAAAGAAACTTTGTGTTCCCAACAAGCTAGGTGAAGAATGGCTTTCACACACAATTATCTGTCAGAACTGAGCATGTGGATAGACGTTCGTTCACATAGGACAAAGGGACGGTTTACAGGAGAAAGTTTTACTCTGGGTTCTGAGACAATTTCCTAGTTCCGGTTTGAATTTCCTGCAGTTTTCACTGTAAAACAGATTTGGAGCTAGTACCTCCCCATATATATGTATGGATTGTAGTTTGCAACTGAAAAGAAACTTTGTGTTCCCAACAAGCTTGGTGAAGGACGGCTTTCACACACACTTATCTCTCAGAACTGAGCATCTGGAGAGACTTTCATTCATCTAGCACAAATGGAACTGTTTGGGGGAAACTTTTACTCTGATATCTCAATCTGTTTCCTAGTTCCGGTTTGAAGTTCCTGCAGTTTTCATTGTAAACGTGAGTTGGAGCTAGTAATTCCCCTTATATATGTATGGGTTGTGGTTTCCAACTGAATAGAAACTTTTTGTTCCCAACAAGCTAGCTGAAGGACGGCCTTCACACACACTTATCTCTCAGAACTGAGCATGTGGAGAGACGTTCATTCATCTACCGAAAAGGGAGCGGGTTGCAGGGGAAAGTATTTTCTGGTTTCTCAATCTGTTTTCTAGTGCCGGTTTGAAGTTCCTGCAGTTTTCACTGTAAACCCGTTTGGAGCTAGTACCTCCCCTTATATATTTATGGATTGTGGTTTGCAACTTAATAGAAACTTTGTGTTCCCAACAAGCTAGGTGAAGTCCGGCTTTCACACACACTTATCTCTCAGAACTGAGCATGTTGAGAGACGTTCCTTCATCTAGCACAAATAGAACGGGTTGCAGGGAAAATTTTACTCATCATTCTCAGTCTGTTTCCAAGTGCCGGAATGAAATTCCTGCTATATTCTGTGTAAAACCGATTTGAGCTATTACCACCGCTTGTATATGTATGGAGTTTATTTTGCAACTAAAAAGAAATTTTGTGTTGCCAGCAAGCTATGTGAAGGACGGGTTTCACACACACTTATCTCTCAGAACTGAGCATCTGGAGAGATGTTCATTCATCTAGCACAAATGGAACGGGTTGCAGGGGAAATTTTACTAAACTTTCTCATCCTGTTTCCTAGTGCCGTATTGAAGTTCCTGCAGTTTTCACTGTAAAACTGATTTGAGCTAGTACCTCCCCATATATATGTATGGAGTGTAGTTTGCAACTGAAAAGAAAGTTTGTGTTCCCGACAAGATAGGTGAAGGACGCCTTTCACACACACATACTTCTCAGGACTGAGCATGTGGAGAGACGTTCATTCAAATAGCACAAAGGGAACGGGTTGCAGGAGAAACTATTCTCTGGTTTCTCAATTTGTTTCCTAGTCCCGGTATGAAGTTCATGCATTTTTCACTGTAAACCCGATTTTGAGCTAGTACCTCCCCTTATATATGTATGGTTTGTGGTTTGCAACTGAATAGAATCTTTGTGTTCCCAACTAGCTAGCTGAAGGACGGCTTTCACACACACATATCTCTTAGATCTGAGCATCTGAAGAGACGTTCATTCATCTAGCACATAGGGAACGGGTGGCAGGGGAATATTTTACTCTGGTTTCTCAGTGTGTTTCCTAGTGTTGGATGGAAGTTCCTGCAGTTTTCTCTGTAAAACAGAGTTGGAGCTAGTACCTACCCATATATATATATGGATTGTAGTTTGCAAATGAGAAGAATCTTTGTGTTCCCAACAAGCTAGTTGAAGGACGGCTTTCACCCACACTTACCTTTCTGAACTGAGAATGTAGAAAGACTTTCGTTCATCTAGCACAAAGTAAACCGTTTACATGAAAAATTTTTTCTCTTGTTTCTCAGTCTTTTTCCTACTGCCGTTTTGAAGTACCTGCAGGTTTCACTGCAAAACGGATTTGGATCTAGTACCACCCCATATATATACGGAGTGTAGTTTGCAACTGAAAAGAAACTTTGCGTTCTCAACAAGCTAAGTGAAGGATGGTTTTCACACACACATATCTCTCAGAACTGAGCATGTGGAGAGACTTACTTTCATGTAACACAATGGGAACGGGATGCAGTTGAAACTTGTCCTCTGGATTCTCAGTCAGTTTCCTAGTGCCGGTTTGAAGTTCCAGCAATTTTCACTGTAAAACCGATTTGGAGCTACTACTTCCTCATATATATTTATGGAGTGTAGTTTCCAACTGAGAAGAATCTTTGTGTTCCTAACGAGATAGGTGAAGGACGGCTTTCACACACACTTATCTCTCAGACCTGAGCATGTGGATAGACGTTCGTTCATCTAGCAGAAGGGGAACGTGTTGAAGGGAAAATTTATTTAGCATCTCAGTCTGGTTCTTAGTGCCGAATTGAAATTCCTGCTTTTTTCACTGTAAAACCGATTTGAGCTAGTACCTCCGCATGTATATGTATGGACTGTAATTTGCAACTGAAGAGAAACTTTGTGTTCCCAGCAAGCTAGTTGAAGGACTGCTTTCACTCACACATATCTCTCAGAAATGAGCATGTCGAGAGACTTTCTTTAAACTTGCTCTAAGGGAACGGGTTGCAGGAGAAACTTTTACTCTGGTTTCTCAGTCTGTTTCCTAGTGCCAGTTTGAAGTTCCTGCAGTTTTCACTATAAACCCGAGTTGGAGCTAATACTTCCCCATATATATATATGGAGTGTAGTTTGCAACTGAAAAGAATCTTTGAGTTCTCAACAAGCTAGGTGAAGGATGGCTTTCACACACATTTATCTCTCAGAACTGAGCATGTGGATAGACGTTCGATCATGTAGCACAAAGGGAAAGGGTTGCAGGGGAAACTTGTACCCTGGTTTCTCAGTCAGTTTCCTAGTGCCGGTTTGACGTTCCTGCAGTTTTCACTGTAATCCCAGTTGGAGCTAGTACCTGCCCATATATATGTATGGCGTGTAGTTTGCAACTGAAAAGAAACTTTGTGTTCCCAAGAAGCTAGGAGAAGTACGGCTTTCACACACACTTATCTCTCACAACTGTGCATGTGGAGAGACGTTCATTCATCTAGCACAAAGGGAACGGGTTGCAGTGGAAACATTTATTCTGGTTTCTCAGTGTGTTTACTAGTGTCCGTTGGAAGTTCCTGCAGTTTTCTCTGTAAAACCGAGTTGGAGCTAATACCTACCCATATATATTTATGGATTGTAGTTTTCAACTGAGAAGTATCTTTGTGTTCCCAACAAGCTAGATGAAGGACGGCTTTCACACACACTTATCACTCAGAATTGAGCATGTGGAGAGACGTTCGTTCACCTAGCACAAAGTGAACGGTTTGCAGGAGAAACTGTTTCTCTGGGTTCTGAGTCTGTTTCCTAGTGCCGGTTTGACGTTCCTGCAGTTTTCACTGTAGAACCCAGTTGGAGCTAGTACCACCCCATATATATGTATGGAGTGTACTTTGCAACTGAAAAGTAACTTTGAGTTCTCAACAAGCTAGGTGAAGGATGGCTTTCACCCACAATTATTTCTCAGAACTGAGCATGTGGATAGACGTTCGTTCATGTAGCACAAAGTGAACGGGTTGTATGTCAAACTTGTACTCTGGTTTCTCATTTACTTTCTTAGTGCCGGTTTGAAGTTCCTTCAGTTTTCACTTTAAAACACAGGTGGAGCTTGTATCAGCCCATGTATATGTATGGAGTGTAGTTTGCAAATGAAAAGAATCTTTGTGTTCCCTAGAAGCTAGGTGAAGGTCGGCTTTCACACCCAGTTATCTCTCAGAATTGAGCATGTGGAGAAACATTCGTTCACCTAGGAGAAAGGGACGTTTTACAAGAGAAACTTTTACTCTGGGTTCTGAGACTGTTTCCAAGTGCCGGATTGAATTTCCTGCAGTTTTCACTGTAAAACCGAGTTGGAAATAGTACCTCCCCTTATATATGTATGGAGTGTAGTTTGCAAATGAAAAGAAACTTTGTGTTCCCAATAAGCTTGGTGATGTACGACTTTCACACACACTTATCTCTCAGAACTGAGCTTGTGGAGAGACGTTCGTTCATCTAGCACAAATGGAACGGGCTGCAGGGGAAATTTTACTAAACATTCTCATTCTGTTTCCTAGTGCCGTATTGAAGTTCCTGCAGGTTTCACTGTAAAACCGATTTGAGCTAGTACCTCCCCATATATATGTATGGAGAGTAGTTTGCAACTGAAAAGAAACTTTGTGTTCCCGACCAGATAGGTGAATGTCGCCTTTCACCCATATTTACTTCTCAGGACTGAGCATGTGGAGGGACATTCATTCATCTAGCACAAATTGAACGGGTTGCAGGAGAAATTATTCTCTGGTTTCTCAAACTGTTTCCTAGTGCAGGTTTGAAGTTCCTGCACTTTTCACTGTAAACCCGAGTGGGAGCTAGTACCTCCTCTTATATATGTATGGTTTGTGGTTTGCAACGGAATAGAATCTTTGTGTTCCCAACTAGCTAGGTGAAGGACGGCTTTCACACACACATACCTCTCATATCTGAGCAACTGGAGAGACGTTCATTTATCTAGCACAAAGGGGACTGGTGGCAGGGAAACATTTTACTCTGGTTTCTCAGTGTGTTTCCTAGTGTTGGATGGAATTTCCTGCAGTTTTCTCTGTAAAACAGAGTTGGAGCTAGTACCTACCCATATATATATATGGAATGTAGTTTGCAACAGAGAAGAATCTTTGTGTTCCCAACAATCTAGTTGAAGGACGGCTTTCACCCACACTTATCTTTCAGAACTGAGAATGTGGAGAGACATTGGTTCATCTACCACAAAGTAAACCGGTTTCAGGAGAAACTTTTACTCTGGTTTCTCAGTCAGTTTCCTAGTGCCGGTTTGAAGTTCCTACAGTTTTCACTCTAAAACCGAGTTTGAACTAGTACTTCCCCATATATATATATGGAGTGTAGTTTGCAACTGAAAAGAAGCTTTGTGTTCCCAACAAGCTAGGTTAAGGAAGGCATTCACACACATTATCTCTCAGAACTGAGCATGTGGAGAGACGTTCGTCCATCTAGCACAATGGGAACGGGTAGCAGGAGAATCTGTTACTCTGGTTTCTCAGTCTGTTTCCTAGAGCCGGTTTGAAGTTCCTGCAGTTTTCACTGTAAACCCGAGTTGGAGGTAATACCTCCCCATATATTTATGCAGTGTAGTTTGCAACTGGAAGAATCTTTGTTTTCCCAACAACCTAGGTGAAGGACGGCTTTCAGAAACACTTATCTCTTAGATCTGACCATGTGGAGAGACTTTCATTCATCTAGCACAAAGGGAACGGGTGGAATTTGAAATTTTACTCAGCTTTCTCAGTCCGTTTCCTAGTGCCGGTTTAAACTTCCTGCTGTTTTCACTGTAAAACCGATTTGAGCTTTTACCTCCCCATATATATGACTGGAGTGTAGTTAGCACCTGAAAAGAAACTTTGTGTTCCCAACCAGCTAGGTGAAGGACAGCTTTCACACACACTTATCTCTCAGAAATAAGCATGCGGATTGCCGTTCGTTCACCTAGCACAAAAGGAACGGTTTGCAGGATAAACTTTTTCTCTGGGTTCTGAGTCTGTTTCCTAGTGCCGGTTTGAAGTTCCTGCAGTTTTCACTGTAAAATCGATTTGAGCTAGTACCTCCCCATATATATGTATGGAGTGTAGTTTGCAACTGAAAAGAAACTTTGTGTTCCCGACAAGCTAGGTGAAGGACGCCTTTCACACACACTTACTTCTCAGGACTGAGCATGTGGAGAGACGTTCGTTCACCTAGCACAAAAGGAACGGTTTGCAGGATAAACTTTTTCTCTGGGTTCTGAGTCTGTTTCCTAGTGCTGGATTTAATTTCCTGCAGTTTTCACTGTAAACCCGAGTTGGAGCTAGTAACTCCCCTTATGTATGTATGGTTTGTGGTATGCAACTGAATAGAATCTTTTTGTTCCCAACTAGCTAGGTGAAGGACGGCTTTCACACACACATATCTCTCAGATCTGAGCATCCGAAGAGACATTCATTCATCTAGCACAAAGGGAAAGGGTGACAGGGGATATTTTACTCTGGTTTCTCAGGGTGTTTCCTAGTGTTGGATGGAAGTTCCTGCAGTTTTCTCTGTAAAAGAGAGTTGGAGCTAGTACCTACCCATATATATATATGGATTGTAGTTTGCAACTGAGAAGAATCTTTGTGTACCCAACAAGCTTGTTGAAGGACGGCTTTCACCCACACTTATCTTTCAGAACTGAGAATGTGGAGAGACGTTCATTCATCTTGCACAATGTAAACCGTTTTCAGGAGAAATTTTTACTCTGGATTCTCAGTCTTTTTCCTACTGCCGTTTTGAAGTTCCTGCAGTTTTCTCTGCAAAACGGATTTGGAGCTAGTACCACCCCATATATATATACGGATTGTAGTTTGCAACTGAAAAGAAACTTTGCGTTCTCAACAAGCTAGGTGAAGGATGGCTTTCACACACACTTATCTCTCAGAACTGAGCATGTGGAGAGACTTAGTTTCATGTAACACAAAGGAAACGGGATGCAGTTGAAACTTGTCCTCTGGTTTCTCAGTCAGTTTCCTAGTGCCGGTTTGAAGTTCCTGCAATTTTCACTGTAAAACCGATTTGGAGCTAGTACTTCCCCATATATATTTATGGAGTGTAGTTTGCAACTGAGAAGAATTTTTGTGTTCCCAACGAGATAGTTGAAAGACGGCTTTCACACACACTTATCTCTCAGACCTGAGCAAGTGGAGAGACGTTCGTTCACCTAGCAAAAAAGAACGGTTTGCAGGGAAACATTTACTCTGGCTTCTCCATCTGTTTCCTAGTGCAGATTTGAATTTCCTGCAGGTTTTCTGTAAAACCGATTTGGAACTTACACACCCCCATTTATTAATGGAGTGTAGTTTGCAACTTAAAAGAAACTTTGTGTTCCCAACAAGGTTGGAGATTGACTGTTTCACACACACTTATCTCTCAGAAATGAGCATGTGGATAGACGTTCGTTCATCTAGCAGAAGGGGAACGTGTTGAGGGGAAAATTTTACTTAGCATCTCAGTCTGGTTCCTAGTGCCGGATTGAAATTCCTGCTTTTTTCTCTGTAAAACCGATTTGAGCTAGTACCTCCGCGTGTATATGTATGGAGTGTAATTTACAAATGAAGAGAAACTTTGTGTTCCCAGCAAGCTAGGTGAAGGACTGCTTTCACTCACACACATCTCTCAGAAATGAGCATGTCGAGAGACTTTCGTTCTCCTAGCGCAAAGGGAACGGGTTGCAGGAGACACTTTTACTCTGGTTTCTCAGTCTGTTTCCTAGTGTCAGTTTGAAGTTCCTGCAGTTTTCACTATAAACGTGAGTTGGAGCTTGTACTTCCCCATATATATATATGGAGTGTAGTTTGCAACTGAAAAGAATCTTTGAATTCTCAACAAGCTAGGTGAAGGATGGCTTTCACACACAATTATCTCTCAGAACTGAGCATGTGGATAGACGTTCGTTCATGTAGCACAAAGGGAACGGGGTGCAGGGGAAACTTGTACCCTGCTTTCTCAGTCAGTTTCCTAGTGCCGGTTTGACGTTCCTGCAGTTTTCACTGTAATCCCAGTTGGAGCTAGTACCTGCCCATATATATGTACGGAGTGTAGTTTGCAACTGAACAGAAACTTTGTGTTCCCAAGAAGCTAGGTGAAGTACGGCTTTCACACACACTTATCTCTCAGAACTGAGCATGTGGAGATACGTTCGTTCATCCAGCACAAGTGGAACGGATGGCAGGGGAAACTGTTACTCTGGGTTTTCAGTCTGTTTCCTAGAGCCGGTTTGAAGTTCCTGCAGTTTTCACTGTAAAACCGAGTTGGAGCTAGTACCTCCCCATATAAATGTATGGAGTGTAGCTTGCAACTGAAAAGAAACTTTGTGTTCCCAACAAGCTATTTGAAGTGCGGCTTACACACACACTTATCTCTCAGAACTGAGCATGTGGAGAGACGTTCGTTCACCTAGGACAAAGGGAAGAGTTTACAGGAGAAATTTTAATCTTGGTTCTGAGATTGTTTCCTAGTGCTGGTTTCAAGTTCCTGCAGTTTTCACTGTAAAACCGAATTGGAGCTAGAACATCCCCATATATATTTATGGAATGTAGTTTGCAACATAAAAGAAACTTTGTGTTCCCAACAAGCTAGGTGAAGTACGGCTTTCAGACACACTTATATCTCAGAACTGAGCATGTGGGGAAACGTTCATTCATCTACCACAAAGGGAACCGGATGCAGGGGAAACTATTCTCTGTTATATCAATCTGTTTCCTAGTGCCAGTTTGAAGTTCCTGCAGTTTTCATTGTAAATGCGTGTTGGAGCTAGTACCTCCCCTTTTATATGTATGGATTGTGGTTTGCAACTGAATAGAAACTACATGTTCCCAACAAGCTAGGTGAAGGACGGCTTCACACACACTTATCTCTCAGAACTGAGCATATGGAGAGACGTTCATTCATCTACCAAAAAGGGAGCGGGTTGCAGGGGAAAGTATTGTCTGGTTTCTCAATCTGTTTTCTAGTGCCGGTTTGAAGTTCCTGCAGTTTTCACTGTAAACCCGGTTGGGGCTAGTACCTCCCCTTATATATGTATATATTGTGGTTTACAACTTAATAGAAACTTTGTATTCCCAACAAGCTAGGTGAAGTAGGGCTTTCACACACACTTATCTCTCAGATCTGAGCATCTGGAGAGACGTATATTCATCTAGCACAAAGGGAACGGGTTGCAGGGGAAACTTTTACTCTGGTTTTTCAGTGTGTTTCCTAGTGTCCGTTGGAATTTCCTGCAGTTTTCTCTTTAATACTGGGTTGGAGCTACTACCTACCCATATAAATTTATGGAGTGTAGTTTGCAACTGTGATGTAACTTTGTGTTCCAAACAAGCTAGGTGAAGGACGGCTTTCACACACACCTATCTGTCAGAACTGAACATGTGGAGAGAACTTCATTCATCCAGCACAATGGGAACAGGATAGCAGGGGAAAATTTTACTCTGTGTTCTCAGTCTGTTTCCTAGAGCCGGTTTGAAGTTCCTGCTGTTTTCACTGTAAAACCGAGTTGGAGCTAGTACCTCCCCATATATATGTATGGAGTGTATTTCGGAACTGAAAAGAAACTTTGTGTTTCAAACAAGCTAGTTGAAGAGCGGCTTTCACACACACTTATCTCTCAGAACTGAGCATGTGGAGAGACGTTCGTTCATCTAGCACAAATGGAACGGGTTGCAGGGAAAATTTTACTCATCATTCTCAGTCTGTTTCCAAGTGCCAGATTGAAATTCCTGCTATATTCAGTGTAAAACCGATTTGAGCTAGTACCACCGCATGTATATGTATGGAGTTTATTTTGCAACTAAAAAGAAACTTTGTGTTGCCATCAAGCTAGGTGAAGGACGGGTTCCACACACACTTATCTCTCATAAATGAGCATGTGGATAGACCTTCATTCATCCAGCACAATGGGAACTGGATAGCAGGGGAAACTTTTACTCTGTGTTCTCAGTCTGTTTCCTAGATCCGGTCTGAAGTTCCTGCAGTTTTCACTGTAAAACCGAGTTGGAGCTAGAACCTCCCCATATATATGTATGGAGTGTATTTCGCATCTGAAAAGAAACTTTGTGTTTCAAACAAGCTAGGTGAAGAGCGGCTTTCACACACACTTATCTCTTAGAACTGAGCATGTGGAGAGACGTTCATTCATCTAGCACAAATGGAACGGGTTGCAGGGAAAATTTTACTCATCATTCTCAGTCTGTTTCCAAGTGCCAGATTGAAATTCCTGCTATATTCAGTGTAAAACCGATTTGAGCTAGTACCACCGCATGTATATATATGGAGTTTATTTTGCATCTAAAAAGAAACTTTGTGTTGCCATCAAGCTAGGTGAAGGACGGGTTCCACACACACTTATCTCTCATAACTGAGCATGTGGAGAGACTTTCGTTCACCTAGCACAAAGGGAACGTATTGCAGTTGTAACTTTTACACTGGTTTCTCAGTCTGTTACCTAGTGCCAATTTGAAGTTCCTTCAGGTTTCACTATGAAACCGAGTTGTAGCTACTACCTACCCATATATATATGGAGTGTAGTTTGCAACTGGAAAGAAACTTTTTTCCCAACAAGCTAGGTGAAGGACGGCTTTCACACACAATTTTCTCTCAGAACTGAGCATGTGGAGAGACGTTCGTTCATCTAGCACAAAGGGAACTATTTGCAGGTGAAATTTTACTAAGCTTTCTCAGTCTGTTTCCTAGTGTCTTATTGAAGGTCCTGCAGTTTTCACTGTAAAACCGAGTTAGAGCTAGTACCACCCCATATATATGTATGGAGTGTAATTTGCAACTGAAAAGAACTGTTTTTCAACAAGCTAGTTGAAGGACGTCTTTAACCCAACTTATCTTTCAGAACTGAGCATGAGGAGAGACGTTCATTCAACTAGCACAAGTAAACCAGTTTCAGGTGAACTTTTACTCTGGTTTCTCAGGTTTTTTTCCTAGTGCCGTTTTGAAGTTCCTGCAGTTTCACGTAAACCCATTTGGAGCTAGTACCCACCCCATAATATGACGGAGTGTAGTTTGCAACTGAAAAGAAACTTTGTGTTCCCAAGAAGCTAGGTGAAGGACGGCTTTCACTAACACTTATCTCTCAGATCTGAGCATGTGGAGAGACCGTTCGTTCACCTATGACAAAGGGACGGTTTACGAGAGAAACATTTACTCTGGGTTCTGAGACTTTTTCTATTGCCGGTTTGAATTTCCTGCAGTTTTCACTGTAAAACCCATTTGGAGCTAGTACCAACCCATGAATATGTATGGAGTGTAGTTTGCAACTGAAAAGAAACTTTGCGTTCTCAACAAGATATTTGAAGGATGGCTTTCACACATACTTATTTCTCAGAACTGAGCATGTGGAGAGACTTTCTTTCATGTAGCACAAATGGAACGTATTGCAGGGGAAACTTGCTCTCTGGTTTCTTAGTCAGTTTCCTAGTGCCGGTTTGAATTTCCTGCAGTTTTCATTGTAAAACCGAGTTGGAGGTTATACCTCCCCATATATTTATGCAGGGTAGTTTGCAACTGAAAGAATCTTTGTGTTCCCTAGAAGCTAGGTTAAGGACGGCTTTCACACACACTTATCTCTCAGAACTGAGCATGCGGAGTGACGTTCTTTCACATAGCACAAACGGAATGGGTTGCAGGAGAAACTTTTACTCTGGGTTCTGAGTCTGTTTCCTAGTGCCGGATTGAAGTTCCTGTAGTTTTCACTGTAAAATCGTGTTGGAGCTAGTACCTCACCATATATATTTATGGAGTGTAGTTTGCAACTGAAAAGAAAGTTTGTGTTCCCAACAAGCTAGGTGAAGTACGGCTTTCACACCCACTTATCTCTCAGAACTGAGCATGTGGAGGGACGTTCGTCACCTAGCACAAAAGAACGGGTTGACCAGGAGAAATTATACTAAGATTTCTCAGACTGTTTCCTCGTGCCGTATTGAAGTTCCTGCAGTTTTCACTGTAAATCGTTTGAGCTAGTACCTCCCCATATATATCTATGGAGGTAGTTTGCAACTGAAAAGAAACTTGTGTTCCCGCCAAGCTAGGTGAAGGACGGCTTCACCCACACTTACCTCTCGGAACTGAGCAGTGGAGAGATGTTCATTCATCTAGCACAAAGGGAACGGGTTGCAGGAGGAACTATTCTCTGTTCTCTCAATCTGTTTCCTAGTACGGTTTGAAGTCATGCAGTTTTTGCGGTAACCCGAGTTTGAGCTAGTATCTCCCCTTATATATGTATGGTTGTGGTTTGCTACTGAAATATAATATTTGTTTTCCCAACAAGCTAGGTCGAAGGACGTGCTTTCCCAACTCAGATCTGAGCATGTGGAGAGACGTTCTTTCACCTAGACAAAGGACGGTTTACAGGAGAAACATTTACTTTTGGTTCTGAGACTTTTTCCTAGTGCCGGTTTGAATTTCCTGCAGTATTCCCTGTAAAACCGTGTTGGAGATTATACCTCCCAATATATTTATGCAGTGTAGTTTGCAACTAAAAGAATCTTTGTGTTCACAACAAGCTAGGTGAAGGACGGCTTTCAGACACACTTATCTCTTATATCTGAGCATGTGGAGGGAGTTTCTTTTATCTAGCACAAAGAGAAAGGGTGGAAGTTGAAATTTTACTCAGCTTTCTCAGTCCGTTTCCAAGTGCCGGTTTAAAATTCCTGCAGTTTTCACTGTAAAACCGATTTGAGCTAGTACTTCCCCATATATATGAATGGACTGTAGTTAGCAACTGAAAAGAAACTTTGTGTTCCCAACCAGCTAGGTGAAGTACGGCTTTCACACACAGTTATCTCTCCGAACTGAGCATGCGGATTGACGTTTGTTCACCTAGCACAAACGGAACGGTTTGCAGGAGAAACTTTTACTCTGGGTTCTGAGTCTGTTCTCCTAGTGCCGGTTTGAAGTTCCTGCAGTTTTCACCGTAAAACCGAGTTGGAGCTAGTACCTCCCCATATATGTATGGATTGTATTTTGCAAATGAAAGAAAGTTTGTGTTCCCAACAAGCTATGGTGAAGGACGGCTTTCACACCCACTTATCTCTGAACTGAGCATGTGGAGAGACATTGGTTCATCTAGCACAAATGGAACGGTTGCAGGGGAAATTTTTCTAAACTTTCTCATTGTTTCCTAGTGCCGTATTGAAGTTCCAGCAGTTTTCACTGTAAAATCGATTTGAGCTAGTACATCCTCATATATATGAATGGAGTGTAGTTTGCAACTGAAAAGAAACTTTGTGTTCCCAACCAGATAGGTGAAGGTCGCCTTTCACACACACTTAACTCTCAGGACTGATTATGTGGAGAGACGTTCATTCATCTCGCACAAAGTGAACGGGTTGCAGGGGAAACTATTCTCTGGTTTTGCAATCTGTTTCCTTGTGCTGGTTTGAAGTTCCTGCAGTTTTCACAGCAAACCCGAATTGGAGCTAGTACCTCCCCTTATATATGTATGGTTTGTGGTTTGCAACTGAATAGAATTTTTGTGTTCCCAACTAGATAGTGAAGGACGGCTTTCACACACACATACCTCTCATATCTGAGCATCTGGAGAGACGTTCATTCATCTAGCACAAAGGGAACGGGTGGAAGGGAAACATTTTACTCTGGTTTCTCAGTGTGTTTCCCAGTGTCGGATGAAGTTCCTGCAGTTTTCTCTGTAAAACAGATTTGGAGCTAGTACCTACCCATATATATATATGGATTGTAGTTTGCAACTGAGAAGAATCTTTGTGTTCCCAAGAAGCTAGGTGAAGGATGGTTTTCACACACACTTATCTCTCAGAACTGAGCATGTGGAGAGACGTTCGTCCATCTAGCACAATGGGAACGGTAGCAGGAGAATCTGTTTCTCTGGTTTCTCAGTCTGTTTCCTAGAGCTGGTTTGAAGTTCCTGCAGTTTTCACTGTAAAACCGAGTTGGAGATAATACCTCCCCATATATTTATGCAGTGTAGTTTGCAACTGAGAAGAATCTTTGTGTTCCCAAGAAGCTAGGTGAAGGATGGTTTTCACACACACTTATCTCTCAGAACTGAGCATGTGGAGAGACGTTTCGTCCATCTAGCACAATGGGAACGGGTAGCAAGAATCTGTTTCTCTGGTTTCTCAGTCCGTTTCCTCTAGTGCCGTTTTAAAGTTCCTGCTGTTTTCACTGTAAAACCGATTTGAGCTAGAACCTCCCCAATATATGAATGGAGTGTAGTTAGCAACTGAAAAGAAACTTTATGTTCCCAACCAGCTAGGTGAAGGACGGCTTTCACACACACTTATCTCTCAGACATGAGCATGTGGAGAAACTTTCGTTCACCTAGCACAA